>NW_021820712.1:0-48174 GCF_901001135.1 Rhinatrema bivittatum
CATCTCCCTGAATCACATTCTTTCTCTCACATTCACACACAGTCTTTTTCTCTCACCACACGCCGTCACCTTACCACCAGTTTCTCTCTCTCATGCATGCACACTCACCCAAGTCTCTCACTCCCATGCTTTATTTCACATCCCCCCCCAACACCAGGCTTCTTACACCCATGCTTTCTCACATACCAGAAGTCTCACTTCCATGCTTTTTCCTCTCCTCTCTCTCACACACATCAGTCACCGTCATCCTTACCAACCAGTCTCTCTCCCCATGCATGCACACTCACCCAGGTTTCTCACTCCCATGCTTTTTTTCACAAACCCCCCCCCCCACCCCCACACACACACAACCCAGGCTTCTTACGCCCATGCTTTCTCACATATCCAGACTTCTCACTTCCATGCTTTCTCTCTCTCTCTTCTCTCTCTCTCACACACACACACACACATCAGTCACCTCCCTGACTGTCTCACACTCTCACATACATCAGTCATCTCCCTGAGCAATCACTTTCATTGTCTCTCACACAACATACACACACACACACACACCACACACACACATCAGCTCTCTGACCAGTTTCTCTCAATCACACACAGGCTGGCTGGCTGCTTCTCGCTCTTCTCTTCTCTCACTCACTTCCTCTCCCCCCCCCCCCCCCCCCCGAGCACAAATGTAGCTGCAGCAGCCCCCGCAGGCCAAGAAAAGAATCCCATCGGCCGCAGGAGGCTCATGCTGCTGTCTCCTATCTCGATTACCGGCTGCTTTAATTGCTCGGGGCCGATGCTGCAGCCACCGCTGCTACTTTATCACGCGGCACGGCTCCTTCTCTTCCTTCCCGGCACCGCGTATCACTTCCTGTTCCGGGTCCACGGAGGGGGGGGCAGGCGTGGGAAGAAGAAAAGGCCAGCCGCGGGTGCCACACATCCTTCTTCTAACACCGTTGCCGTTCCCACTGGGCTTGAACGTGCTGATAGCCCGCGGCGGCAAGGCAGCGGGAGAGATCGGAGCACGCGACGACACCTGCCGTGCTTGGGCGGCCGCGGACCGGCAAAAACCCCAACGGCCCGGTCCCGTCCGCGGACCTTTTGGGGACCCCTGTTACTAAGCTAATTAAAAATTTTCTTTTGTCTAGATGGGATTTTTAAACATTTTTTTAATATACTTTGAAACTTTAAGAACCTTGGGGAACCGGCGAACTGTCTGCTATATCTAGAACTGCTTTACGCAGCCTGGAGTACTGACCCTTCTGTCAGCCCCAGCCTCTTCACTTTCTCCATAGCCCTCAACCCCAGCTGGGGCATCATCCAGTTCGGCAGGCAGGAACAAAAATTTCTAGATGCCATTGGTCGCCGGGCCTTCCAGGGCTCAATGCTCATCTCTCGGATTGCCTCTTACCAGCTGTATATGACCCAGTACAACAGGGTCTTATTCAAGCAGATACAGGACTTGCAGAGTCCCTGCCACAGCAATTCCAGGAACAGCTTCAAACCCTAGTAAACAAAGGTTTTGAGGCGGGCAAGCATGAGATAAGATCATCGTACGATATCTTTGACACTGCAACCAGAGTATCTGCAGCTGCTATCTTGGCGAGAAGATGGGCTTGGCTCAAGTCTTCGGACCTTTGCCCTGAAGTGCAGGACAGACCTGACTGTCCGACCTGCCTTGCATAGGAGATAATCTGTTCGGCGAACAGATTCAACGAATGGTGGCGGACTCAAGGACCATCATGAGACCCTGAGACAGCTCTCTCTGATGCCTTCTGAGTATTCTTCTAAACAGCCATTCAGGAAGGATACTAAAAAGCCATTCTTCCGTCCAAAGAATAGCCTAGTGGTTAGCAGTGGGCTACAGAGCCACAAGACCAGCATTGATCCCACTGTTGCTCCTTGTACCTTTACCCTCCATTGCTTCAGGTACAAACTTAGATTGTAAGCCCTCTGGGGATAGGGAAATACCTACAGTACCTGAATGTAAACCGATGTGATATCTCAGATCGAATGTTGGTATATAAAAAAAATAATTAAATCTTATCCATCACCGTCTAGAACTCATTCCAGGAACCCTTCCAAAGGCCCAGTCTCGTCGATACGAAACAGAAGCTGCAAGCACCTCTTCAGCCGGGCCCTGCTTCTGGTTTTTGACTCCTGCATAGAGAGCAGCAGCAGCAGCTTCCACTGCCCCAGATACCAGTGGAAGGTCGATTGTGCCATTTCCTCAACAAGTGGCACACAATCACCTCAGACCAGTGGGTCCTTGCCATAATCTCTCATGGTTATCACCTGAACTTTCTCTCCATCCCCACGGACTCCCCCCTCTGCTGACGTGGGGAACATCCGACCACTCACCACTCCTGGAACAGGAGATCTCCCTGCTCCTCCAGCCGAGCAATAGCTCTGGCTAGGATTCTATTCCCAGTACTTCTAATCCCCCAAAATCAGGCGCGTTCGTCCAATTCTGGACCTACGTGCCCTCAACAAGTACCTCTACCGAGAAAAGTTCAAGATGGTAAGCTTGGGTTCCCTCCTTCTCTCTTCTGCAAAGAGGAGACTGGTTCTGCTCTCTCGATCTCCAGGACGCAACACTCATATTGCATAACTCCATCTCATCGCAAATACCTAAGATTTCTGGTAGGCCCCAAGCACTATCATACCGAGTGCTTCCATTCGGCCTCGCGTCTGCACACAAGTCTTCACAAAATGTCTCGTAGTAGTTGCAGCCTTCCTCCGGACTCAAGGTGTTCATGTCTACACCTATCTAGACGATTGGTTGATCAGGGCTCCCACTCAGCAAATGCTCTGTCGTCCCTTCATCTTACCTTACACACTCTGATTTCTCTAGGATTTCTCGTCAATGACAAGTCCTACTTAGTCCCATCTCAAACCTTGTCATTCATAGGGGCAGACGTGGACACCTTGCAGGAAAAAGCTTTTCTACCTCGACAACGAGCTCTTACTCTCATCTCTCTCGCACACCAGCTGCAGTCTCAGCACTCCACGATGCACGCCACTTTCTCATCCTACTGGGACACATGGCGTCCTCAGTTCAGGTCACCCCAATAGCCCGCCTAGCCATGAGAGTCATGCAGTGGACTCTAAGGTGACAATGGACTCAATGCATTCAGCCCCTGTCGACCATGGTCCACGTCACCGACTCACTCCGTCAGTCTCTAGCCTGGTGAAAAATCAGATCAATCTCCCCCAAGGCTTGCCCTTCCAAGCTCCAGACTCTCAATAACTCTCCTCACTGAAGCTTCCAACCTCGGCTGGGGAGCCCATGTGGCCGATCTGCAGACAGAAGGACGGGCTCCTACCTACTGTGTCAGAAAGCTGCGCAGATAGGGCGGAGGCCCTCTCCCACTCGATTACCCTCAGGGCCACCTACTTGCCAGGAGTGGACAATGTGTTAGCAGACAAGCTAAGTCACGCCTTTCAACCGCACGAGTGGTCTCTCTCAACCCCTCAGTGGCGGACTCGATCTTCCAACAATAGGATTACCCTCACATGATCTCTTCGCACATGTCAAAACTGCAAGTAGAGAACTTTGCTCTCTCACTCGCAGCCAACACTCACAACCAAGAGATGCATTCTCCCTCTCATGGACGACAGGTCCCTATATGCATTCCCTCCACTTCCACTTCTCTCGAAGACTCTCGTGAAGTTACGTCAGGACAAGGGAAGCATGATCCTGATAGCACCTCCTGGCCTTGCCAAGTGTGGTTTTCCAATACTTCAGGATCTCTCCTTGAAAAGGACCCGCTTCTGATTATGCAAAACGATGGGTGCCTGCGCCACCCCAATCTTCAAGCCTTGTCCCTGACAGCAATGGATGTTGAAAGGTTAATCCTTCAGCCACTTAACCTTTCTGAATCAGTTTCCCGTGTCCTGATTGCTTCACGGAAGCCTTCCATGAGAAAGTCTTATTCTTACAAATGGAACAGGTTTCAGTCATGGTGCTCTTCTCAATCCCTTGACCCCTTCACCTGTCCAATCTCGAAGTTTCTGGACTATCTCTGGCACTTGTCAGAGTCAGGTCTAAAAGCTTCCTCCATCAGAATGCATGTTAGTGCGGTGGCCGCCTTCCATTAAGGTGTTGGAGGTGTTCCCATATCAGTACAACCCCTTGTAACACGATTTCTGAAGGGCTTGCTTCACCTCAAGCCTCCACTGCGGCCTCCGGCCCCTTCTTGGGACCTCAACCTGGTTTTGAGTCGGCTCATGAAACCACTATTTGAGCCTCTCCAATCCTGTGAACTCGCTATCTCACATGGAAAGTGATTTTCCTTTTGGCAATCACTTTGGCTCGCAGAGTTAGTGAGTACAGGCTCTAGTTACCTATCCGCCTTACACTAAACTCTGCAGGACCAGGCAGTACTCCGCACTCACCCTAAGTTCTTGCCTAAGGTAGTATTGGATTTTCATCTCAATCAATGCATTATCCTACCTACCTTTTTTCCCAGGCCCATTCCAATCCAGGAGACAGGCTCTGCATACCCTTGATTGCAAACGTGCTCTAGCGTTCTACCTAGACCGTACAGCTGCCCCAGGAAAAGCACTCAATTGTTTGTCTCTTTCCATTCCATCAAATTGGGGCAGCCTGTGGTAAGCAGACTCTCTCTCTCCTGGTTAGTGGACTGCATCTCCTTTGCTATCAGCAAGCGGCATTCCACTTCAAGACCGTGTCAAACACACTCTGAGAGGGTCATGGTGACTTCAGTAGCGCACCTACGATCGGTGCCGCTTCCTGACATTTGCAGGGCTGCCACCTGGAGTTCTCTCCATACCTTACAGCCCACTTTTGCTTGGACAAAGCCGGAAGACAAGATTCCATCTTCGGCCAATCTGTCCTACGCAACCTATTCACAACTTGACGTACCAACACCCTTCCGCCTGCCCGGTAGGGTTCAGGATGCCCTCGGCCAAAATTCACCCCAGTCCCAGTGCCTTGCACACCTGGGTACATTTGGTGCATACTCTGACATCCTCAGCTCGGTACTCGCCCATATGCGAGGACTACCATCCTGCTTGTCCTGTGAGAAAGCAAATGTTGCTTACCTGTAACAGGTATTCTCACAGGACAGCAGGATGTTAGTCCTCACAAAACCCGCCCGCCCCCCGCGTTTGGGGTTCGTTATGTTTCTTATTTAATTTTTCGGCACTTCCTGTAGCTTTTTAAACAAGACTGAAGGGGGACTCCTGCTGGCTGCAGGGTTAGTGCCATGCTGGGCATACCCAGTAGGGGCCAGTCAAAGTTCTAGAAACTTTGACAAAAGTGTTCCGTGATTGGGCTCCATCCTATGATGTCACCGATATGTGAGGACTAACATCCTGCTGTCCTGTGAGAACACCTGTTACAGGTAAGCAACATTTGCTTTCTCTGCACAAAGAACCCCCCCAGTCAGTTTCAGTCCCCCCCCCCCAAATAAACCTATCATTGTCTTTATTTGATAGCATCGTTCAACCATTGGTTCTAGATGGGAGTGAGGTCTGGAGTCTACACAGAGTGGGACAGAATCTCAGTAAAACCCTGCACCTCCAGTTCTGTAACACACACAGAAATTCCCTCCGCAAAGCAGGTAGAACATTTCCCCATTACAACTTATCAGTCAACAAAATTTATATTCAAATTGTAATGTCACCTCAGGAAGAGCAACATCCACTCCCTTCCACTGACACTTTGTAAAGTAACATAAAACTGTGAAAAAAGACCCTCAGAATCTATAAACTTCCAAGACTCAAACAGCAAAACCCTAGCTACGAAAAGGCAGCTCTACAAATATTACACCAGGCCTAAAATACCAATGCACCTCCTATTGGGAAACAGAACAAGCTGAATTGCTACAGATCCCCACACAGGAACGACACGCAAGCAGAATTCCTCCCCTCCGTCACACATTCAGAACATGGACAGACTCGCGCCTAATACAGAGCAAGGGACCACAAATCAGAAAGAGCGGACAAAACGTGAAGCCAGATTCTATAAGCAGTGCAATACTGGAGGATGAGAAATAGAAAGGCAATCCTTCCTGCACTCTGCAAAATACCAAAACAGAAGAGAGGGACTGTGAAGGGGGTGAATTTGGAAATGGGGCTAGTGAGGAGGTAAAAAGGGGGAATGGGAATGGTGGTCAGAGAGACAATAAAGGGGCTTGGCCATGCCGGGAGAGGTGAATGACAGGGAAGGAACTGGGGCCGGTGAGAGAGGTCAGAGGGCTGGGAGAGGATGAGCAGAGAGGGTGAAGATGGGAGGAATAAGAGCTTGAGAGAGAAGTGAAATCAAAGGGGGAAATGAAGGGGCTGGAGAGGGGGGTGACAGAGGGAGATGGCCTAAGTGAGAAATGAAGAGAGTAACGCTCCTTCCACTGCCTTTCAGCTCCTCCCCTTTCTTTCTTCACTCGCTCCCTCTCGCTCTTCAAAAGCTTTTCCTCCTTTTTAACCCTCCATAAAAGGCTTTTACGCTTTCTCACCCCTCTTCCAAGGCTTTTCCCTCTTCTCAACTCCCTCCCCCCCCCCCTCTTCTGACTCCCTGCAAATGTTCTCACCCCCTCGCCCTATATGCTTTCTACCCCTCAATCCCTTTTCCCTTTGTACCTTGTACCCGCCCCTCCCAGGGCCGGTGGAAGCACTAGGCGAACCAGGCCTGGGCCTAAGGCCCCGAGTATTAGGGGGCCGCGAGCAGTGGTATCCCGAGGGGAGCCAATACCCATGGGCGCAGGGAGGCTCGGGCGGCCGCCGGTGGACCTCATCCCACGAGCGGCTGAGCAGCGACACCTAGCAGGCAGATCGGCAGAGCCGTGGCGGAGCTCACGTCACCACGGCCCGAAGAAAAAAGTCGCGGTGCTCTCCTCCTCCTTCCTGAATGCGCGGCCCCGGAAGAAAACATCGCTGCAAAATGAGGCCGCATCACGAGCTTGCCTCAAACTGCAGCCACGGCAAAGACCCAAGACCCCTGGCTATCTACTTCCCCTGTCAAGAAGGGCTGAGTCTGGACAGGGATTACCAAGTCCCCCTCGCCCTGCTCCAACCGAGGGATAGCCCAAGAAGGAACCTAACACCTCGGGGAGCCAAACTCTCTTCTTATCTTTTTTTTTTTTTTTAAACAATTCCAGACTGCAGGTTTGCACCTCTACCATCTGCTGGAGACAGAGAAATACAGGTCAATACTGAAGGACTGCAGGTGGCACTCCCATTTATGTAGCAGTGCCTCAAAGTTTTGTTCTCTGCCTCCATCTGCTGGTAGGGATGCGTAAACCCTCTCGTCTGGACTGATCTGGGGTACTAACAGGAACCTATTTCCTTAAAAGATGAAATGAAATGCCTAATGTCTCTTTTGCCCTGTATGTTTGTCTTGATTATATTGTAAGCTCTACTGAGTAGGGACTGTCTCTTATATGTTTTGGTAGAGTGCTATGTACATCTAGTAGCACTATGGGAATGATAATTAGTAGTAGAAACTGGTTGTACCTTTAGGAATCACTGTCCCATGGGTCCATGTCATCACTAAGAACATAAGAAATTGCCATACTAGATCAGACCAAGGGTCCATCAAGCCCAGCATCCTGTTTCCAACAGTGACCAAACCCAGCATTCCTGTTTCCTGTTTCCCACAGTACCCAAACACTAAGTAGACCCCATGCTACTGATGCTAGGATTAGAGAGGCTATTCCCTAAGTCAGCTTGATTAATAGCAGTTAATAGACTTATCCAAACCTTTTTTAAACCCAGCTACACTAACTGCACTAACCACATCCTCTGGCAACAAATTCCAGAGCTTAAGCTGAGTGAAAAAGAACTTTCTCTGATTAGTCTTAATGTGCTACTTGCTAACTTCATGGAATGCCCCCTAGTCCTTCTATTAAACGAAAGTGTAAATAACCGATTCACATCTACTCGTTCAAGATCTCTCATGATTTTAAAGACCACTATCATATCCCCCCTCAGCTGTCTCTACTCCAAGCTGAATAGCCCTAACCTCTTCAGCCTTTCCTCATAGGGGAGCTGTTCCATCCCCTTTTTCATTTTGATCACCCTTCTCTGTACCTTCTCCATGGCAACTATACCTTTTTTGGGGTGCGGCGACCAGAGTTGTACACAGTACTCAAGGTGCGGTCTCACCATGGAGTGATATAGATGCATTCTGACATGTTCTGTTTTATTCACTCCTAATAATTCCTAATATTCTGTTTGCTTTTTTGACTGCCGCAGCACACTGAGCTGATGATTTCAATATATTACCCACTATGATGCCTAGATCTTTTTCCTGCGTGGTAACTCCGAATATGGAACCTAACATCTGTAACTACAGGAATGTTTATTTCCCTTTAAATTTCATCTTCCATTTGGATGCCCAATCTTCCAGAATCGCAAGGTCCTCCTGCAATGTATCACAATCCATTTGTGATTTAACTACTCTGAATAATTTTGTATCATCTGCAGATTTGATAACCTCACTCATCATATTCATTTCCAGATCATTTATAAATATATTGAAAAGCACAGGTCCAAGTACAGATCCCTGAGGCACTCCACTGTTTACCCTTTTCCTTTTTTTTTTTCAAAATAATTTTTTTGGGAGGATACATGAATAGGCAGTGAATCCCACACTCAGTAGATACAACCAATATACTAAACATCCAATACAACACAATTTGTTTAAACAAACTAACAACAACAGAGACCTCCCTCATAACTACAGCCTATCTGTTTTTTCTGTTTTCTCCCCATACCAGTTCCCCTCATACTACTAACATTTGCACCTCACTTTGCCTCATGCACACCACACGCCATTCACACCACCACACACCCCTTCCCTCCCCTTCCTCCCTCCACCCCCTAAGCCCCCTCACTCTACTGAGACCCTGGGTTGCACCATTCAAGCTCATAGCCACTTGCCCGCAGCCCTTCTTGAACAGCTGTCGGCATCAGAAGAACACAAGCCTGCCAGCAGGCCCAGTACAGTTTATCCGACTTCCGCTTGCCCAGTACAAAGTCTAAACGTTCAAGTTGGAGAAACGAGGCCATTCGCTGAAACCAGGACAGGACTGATGGGAACCCGTCCCGGGCTGTCCAGTTGTTTACCCTTTTCCACTGAGAAAATTAGCCATTTAATCCTACGCTTTGTTTCCTGTCTTTTAACCAGTTTGTAATCCACAAAAGGACATCGCCTCCTGTCTCATAACTTTTTAGTTTTCTTAGAAGCCTTTCATGAGGGACTTCGTCAAATGCCTTCTGAAAATCCAAATACACTACATCTACTGGTTCACCTTTATCCACATGTTTATTAACCCCTTCAAAAATATGATTTGTGAGGCAAGACTTCCCTTAGGTAAAGCCATGCTGACTTTGTTCCATTAAACCATGTCTTTCTATATGTTCTGTGATTTTGATCTTTAGAACACTTTCCACTATTTTTCCTGGCACTGAAGTCAGGCTCACTGGTCTATAGTTTCCTGGATCGCCCCTGGAACCCTTTTTAAATATTGGGGTTACATTAGCCACCCTCCAGTCTTCAGGTACAATGGATGATTTTAATGATAGGTTACAAAATTTACCTAATAGATTTGAAATTTCATTTTTTAGTTCCTTCAGAACCCTGGGGTGTATACCATCCAGTCCAGGTGATTTACTACTCTTCAGTTTGTCAATCAGGCCTACTTCATCTTCTAGGTTCACCGTGATTTGGTTCAGTTCATCTGACTCATCACCCTTGAAAACCATCTCTGGAACTGGTATCTCCCCAGCATCATCATTGGTAAACACAGAAGCAAAGAATTCATTTAGTCTTTCTGCAATGGCCTAAACTTCCCTAAGAGCCCCTTTAACCCCTCAGTCATCCAACCGACTCCCTTATAGGTTTCTTGCTTCGGATGTATTTTAAAAACTTTTTATTATGACTTTTTGCCTCTACGGCCAACATCATTTCAAATTCTCTCTTAGCCTGCCTTATCAGTGTTTTACACTTAACTTGACAATGCTTATGCTTTTTCCTATTTTCCTTCAGATGGATCCTTCTTCCAATTTTTGAAGGATTTTTTTTGGCTAAAATAGTCTCTTTCAGCTCACCTTTTAACCTTGCTGGTAATCGTTTGCCTTCCTTCCACCTTTTTTAATGCATGGAGACATCTGGACTGCGCATCTAAGATTGTATTGTTATAACTATTTATATTTTTCCAAACAGAGAAAAGTACATAGAAGCAATAACTCATATTGCAGTGAGGTACATGGCAAAGAGAGTACATAGGGGAGCAAACGACTGAGGGACAATAGAAGTGGAAATAAAAAAATAACCCCAAGTTGGCACCACAAATTAGCGTTTAAGTATCATTCAAATAATCAAGATATGGCCCCCAGTACTGGTAAATTTAGGATGCTTACCCTTAAGACTGTATCGTAGCTGTTCCAGATCAGCAATAACCTGTATTTGTGAGCGCCAGTTGAGGCATACTAGGGGTGACTTTTTTTATGAATGAGAGTGATCGTAGCATCAGCCATAGTGCCCAGGGAATGCCCCCCACCACCAGTAGGGAACCCATCGGGGCCAGGACAATTACCCTCCGGTAACAACTTGATAGCTGCCTGAATTTCAAGCAGAGAAATTGGGGCCACCATAAGATTGTATTTTTAAACAATGTCTACACCTGTTGTACACTTTTAACCTCTGCAGCTGGCACCTTTCAGTTTTTTTCTATTTCGCTCATTTTATCAAAGTTTCCCTTTTGAAAATTTAGTGCTAGAGCTGTAGATTTACATATTGTCCCCTTCCAGTCATTAGTTCAAATTCTATCACGTTATGATCACCATTGCCCAGTGGCCCCACCACTGTTACCTCTCTACACCAAATCTTGCGTTCTACCAAGAATTAAATCTAAAATTGCTCCCTCTATCGTTGGTTCCTGAACCAATTGCTTCATGAAGCAGTTGTTTATTCCATCCAGGAACTTTGTCTCTAGCAAGTCCTGATGTTACATTTACCCAGTCAATATTGGGGTAATTGAAATCTCCTATTACCTGCACTGCCAAATTGATTAGCTTCCCTGATTTCTCTTAGCATTTCATCATCTGACCATTTTGGCCAGGTGGACGGTAGTATACTCCTATCACTATACTCTTACCCAACACACATGCGATTTCAACCCATATAGATTCTAATGAGTATTTAGTCTCTTGTATGATCTTTATACTGTTGGACTCTATAGCCTCCTGGATATAAGTGCCACACCCTCCAAGTTGATCCTATCATTGCGATATAATTTGTATCCTGATTATAGCACTGTCCCCGTTAGTTATCCTCCTTCTACCAAGTCTCTGTGATGCCAATTATGTCTATCTCATCATTCACCGCTATACCACTCTGACTCTCCCATCTTAATTCTTAGATTTCTGGCAATGGCATACAGACATTTCAAAGTGTGTTTTTTGTTTGTATTAACAACCTGCTTTCAGATGATAGGGATAATTTGGATTCTTTACTTACAGGCACATGGACTACGTTTGCATTTAATGGAACCTCTCTGTTGGGATGCCATAGCTCTCCTATTCATTAGTATCCTTCAAAGATACATTCCTCCGAACCGTTTAAAAGCTGCTCTATCTCCTTTTTAAAAGTTAGTACCAGCAGCCTGATTTCATTCGGTTTCCCAGTTTCTTACAAAACTGAATCCCTGCTCCCTGCATCATCGTCTCATCCATGAATTGAGACCCCAGAGCTCTGCCTGCCTCTGAGGACCTGCACCTGGAATGGGCAGCATTTCAGAGAATGCCACCCTGGAGGCTCCAGATTTCAGCTTTCTACCTGAAATCCTAAATTTGGCTTCCAGAACCTCTCTCCCACATTTTCCTATGTCGTTGGTGCCCATATGTACCACGGCTGCCAGCTCCTTCCTAGCACTGTCTATAATCCTATCTGGGTGACGCGTGAGGTCTGCCACCTTCGCACCAGGCAGGCAAGTTACCAGGCAGTGCTCATGTCCACCAGCCACCCAGCTGTCTACATTTATGATGGCCGACCTAACCCTTCCCTCCTGGGCAGTAGCCCTAGGAGTCTTGTCCTCAGTGCGAGAGGACAACGCATCACCTGGAGAGCAGGTCCTTGCTACAGGATCACTTCCTGCTACACCAAGATGATGTTCTCCAACCGTGAGACTTTTCTGATCCAAGGCAGCACCGGGGTGACGTGTGAGGTCTGCCACCTTCGCACCAGGCAGGCAAGTTACCAGGCAGTCCTTCCGTCCACCAGCCACCCAGCTATCTACATTTATGATGGCCGACCTAACCCTGCCCCCCCCGGTACTGTAGAGGTTACATGGGGTAAATCAATCAGGAGCCTGAGTTTTTTTTTTTAATTTAATTTAATTTATATTCCAACATTCAGCACTTCAAAGTGGATGACATTCAGGTACTGTAGTTATTTCTCTATTCATAGTGGGCTCACAATCTGACCCTGAGGCCACAAGGAGTGGTGACAGTGGGATTTAAACCCTGGAGGGGCGGAGTCAGCAGAATTTCAAATGTCTCTCTGGTACAGCACAAAAGTCGAGCCTCACCCTTGGAAAATTATTCTTGGTGATGAGCTGGAGTTTTAATTGTTATTTGCCTGGTATATTGAGAGAAGGTTTTTTTATTCAGATGATCTTCAGCCGGGCAGCAGTATAAGAGGGCAGAGTTCCACTGGCACCAGGAGCTGGAGCTGAGGGGATGAATCCCAGGACCGATGTCTTCACCCTGCTGCTAAGTTCTGAGAGAGAGAGAGACTGTAACACTGAGAGGGAGATGCTCGTTTCAGCAGACATTGCACTGCTGCTGAGGAACTGTTAGAGTGATAGAACGGGCTGAGAGAATGAGAGTGGGAATTAGCAGAAAGAGAGAGAGAGACTGTAACACTGAGAGGGAGATACTCGTTTCAGCAGACATTGCACTGCTGCTGAGGATCTGTTAGAGGGATAGAACGGGCTGAGAGAATGAGAATGGGAATTAGCAGAAAGAGAGAGAGAGACTGTAACACTGAGAGGGAGATACTCGTTTCAGCAGACATTGCACTGCTGCTGAGGATCTGTCAGAGGGATAGAACGGGCTGAGAGAATGAGAGTGGGAATTAGCAGAAAGAGAGAGAGAGACTGTAACACTGAGAGGGAGTTGCTCGTTTCAGCAGACATTGCACTGCTGCTGAGGATCTGTCAGAGGGATAGAACGGGCTGAGAGAATGAGAGTGGGAATTAGCAGAAAGAGAGAGAGAGACTGTAACACTGAGAGGGAGATACTCGTTTCAGCAGACATTGCACTGCTGCTGAGGATCTGTCAGAGGGATAGAACGGGCTGAGAGAATGAGAGTGGGAATTAGCAGAAAGAGAGAGAGAGACTGTAACACTGAGAGAGAGATGCTCGTTTCAGCAGACATTGCACTGCTGCTGAGGATCTGTTAGAGGGATAGAACGGGCTGAGAGAATGAGAGTGGGAATTAGCAGAAAGAGAGAGAGAGACTGTAACACTGAGAGGGAGATGCTCGTTTCAGCAGACATTGCACTGCTGCTGAGGATCTGTCAGAGGGATAGAACGGGCTGAGAGAATGAGAGTGGGAATTAGCAGAAAGAGAGAGAGAGACTGTAACACTGAGAGGGAGATACTCGTTTCAGCAGACATTGCACTGCTTGCTGAGGATCTGTTAGAGGGATAGAACGGGCTGAGAGAATGAGAATGGGAATTAGCAGAAAGAGAGAGAAGACTGTAACACTGAGAGGGAGATACTCGTTTTCAGCAGACATTGCACTGCTGCTGAGGATCTGTCAGAGGGATAGAACGGGCTGAGAGAATGAGAGTGGGAATTAGCAGAAAGAGAGAGAGAGACTGTAACACTGAGAGGGAGATGCTCGTTTCAGCAGACATTGCACTGCTGCTGAGGATCTGTCAGAGGGATAGAACGGGCTGAGAGAATGAGAGTGGGAATTAGCAGAAAGAGAGAGAGAGACTGTAACACTGAGAGGGAGATGCTCGTTTCAGCAGACATTGCACTGCTGCTGAGGATCTGTCAGAGGGATAGAACGGGCTGAGAGAATGAGAGTGGGAATTAGCAGAAAGAGAGAGAGAGACTGTAACACCGAGAGAGAGATGCTCGTTTCAGCAGACATTGCACTGCTGCTGAGGATCTGTTAGAGGGATAGAACGGGCTGAGAGAGAATGAGAGTGGGAATTAGCAGAAAGAGAGAGAGAGAGACTGTAACACTGAGAGGGAGATGCTCGTTTCAGCAGACATTGCACTGCTGCTGAGGATCTGTCAGAGGGATAGAACGGGCTGAGAGAATGAGAGTGGGAAATAGCAGAAAGAGAGAGAGAGACTGTAACACTGAGAGGGAGATGCTCGTTTCAGCAGACATTGCACTGCTGCTGAGGATCTGTCAGAGGGATAGAACAGGCTGAGAGAATGAGAGTGGGAATTAGCAGAAAGAGAGAGAGAGAGACTGTAACACTGAGAGGGAGATACTCGTTTCAGCAGACATTGCACTGCTGCTGAGGATCTGTCAGAGGGATAGAACAGGCTGAGAGAATGAGAGTGGGAATTAGCAGAAAGAGAGAGAGAGAGACTGTAACACTGAGAGGGAGATACTCGTTTCAGCAGACATTGCACTGCTGCTGAGGATCTGTCAGAGGCTGAGAGAATGAGAGTGGGAATTAGCAGAAAGAGAGAGAGAGAGATTGTAACACTGAGAGAGAGATGATCGTTTCAGCAGACATTGCACTGCTGCTGAGGATCTGTTAGAGGGATAGAACGGGCTGAGAGAATGAGAGTTGGAATTAGCAGAAAGAGAGAGAGAGACTGTAACACCGAGAGAGAGATGCTCGTTTCAGCAGACATTGCACTGCTGCTGAGGATCTGTCAGAGGGATAGAACGGGCTGAGAGCATGAGAGGGGGAATTAGCAGAAAGAGAGAGAGAGAGACTGTAACACCGAGAGAGAGATGCTCGTTTCAGCAGACATTGCACTGCTGCTGAGGATCTGTCAGAGGGATAGAACGGGCTGAGAGCATGAGAGTGGGAATTAGCAGAAAGAGAGAGAGAGACTGTAACACTGAGAGGGAGATACTCGTTTCTGCAGACATTGCACTGCTGCTGAGGATCTGTCAGAGGGATAGAACGGGCTGAGAGAATGAGAGTGGGAATTAGCAGAAAGAGAGAGAGAGACTGTAACACTGAGAGAGAGATGCTCGTTTCAGCAGACATTGCACTGCTGCTGAGGATCTGTCAGAGGGATAGAACGGGCTGAGAGCATGAGAGTGGGAATTAGCAGAAAGAGAGAGAGAGACTGTAACACTGAGAGAGAGATGCTCGTTTCAGCAGACATTGCACTGCTGCTGAGGATCTGTTAGAGGGATAGAACGGGCTGAGAGAATGAGAGTGGGAATTAGCAGAAAGAGAGAGAGAGAGACTGTAACTGAGAGAGAGATGCTCGTTTCAGCAGACATTGCACTGCTGCTGAGGAACTGTCAGAGGGACAGAACGGGCTGAGAGAATGAGAGTGGGAATTAGCAGAAAGAGAGAGAGAGACTGTAACACTGAGAGGGAGATGCTCGTTTCAGCAGACATTGCACTGCTGCTGAGGATCTGTCAGAGGGATAGAACGGGCTGAGAGAATGAGAGTGGGAATTAGCAGAAAGAGAGAGAGAGACTGTAACACTGAGAGGGAGATACTCGTTTCAGCAGACATTGCACTGCTGCTGAGGATCTGTCAGAGGCTGAGAGAATGAGAGTGGGAATTAGCAGAAAGAGAGAGAGAGAGATTGTAACACTGAGAGAGAGATGATCGTTTCAGCAGACATTGCACTGCTGCTGAGGATCTGTCAGAGGGATAGAACGGGCTGAGAGAATGAGAGTGGGAATTAGCAGAAAGAGAGAGAGAGACTGTAACACCGAGAGAGAGATGCTCGTTTCAGCAGACATTGCACTGCTGCTGAGGATCTGTCAGAGTGATAGAACGGGCTGAGAGAATGAGAGTGGGAATTAGCAGAAAGAGAGAGAGAGACTGTAACACTGAGAGGGAGATGCTCGTTTCAGCAGACATTGCACTGCTGCTGAGGATCTGTCAGAGGGATAGAACGGGCTGAGAGAATGAGAGTGGGAATTAGCAGAAAGAGAGAGAGACTGTAACACTGAGAGGGAGATGCTCGTTTCAGCAGACATTGCACTGCTGCTGAGGATCTGTCAGAGGGACAGAACGGGCTGAGAGAATGAGAGTGGGAATTAGCAGAAAGAGAGAGAGAGACTGTAACACTGAGAGGGAGATACTCGTTTCAGCAGACATTGCACTGCTGCTGAGGATCTGTCAGAGGGATAGAACGGGCTGAGAGCATGAGAGTGGGAATTAGCAGAAAGAGAGAGAGAGACTGTAACACTGAGAGGGAGATGCTCGTTTCAGCAGACATTGCACTGCTGCTGAGGATCTGTTAGAGGGATAGAACGGGCTGAGAGAATGAGAGTGGGAATTAGCAGAAAGAGAGAGAGAGACTGTAACACTGAGAGGGAGATGCTCGTTTCAGCAGACATTGCACTGCTGCTGAGGATCTGTCAGAGGGATAGAACGGGCTGAGAGAATGAGAGTGGGAATTAGCAGAAAGAGAGAGAGAGACTGTAACACTGAGAGGGAGATGCTCGTTTCAGCAGACATTGCACTGCTGCTGAGGATCTGTCAGAGGGATAGAACGGGCTGAGAGCATGAGAGTGGGAATTAGCAGAAAGAGAGAGAGAGGACTGTAACACTGAGAGGGAGATGCTCGTTTCAGCAGACATTGCACTGCTGCTGAGGATCTGTTAGAGGGATAGAACGGGCTGAGAGAATGAGAGTGGGAATTAGCAGAAAGAGAGAGAGAGACTGTAACACTGAGAGGGAGATGCTCGTTTCAGCAGACATTGCACTGCTGCTGAGGATCTGTCAGAGGGATAGAACGGGCTGAGAGCATGAGAGTGGGAATTAGCAGAAAGAGAGAGAGAGACTGTAACACTGAGAGGGAGATGCTCGTTTCAGCAGACATTGCACTGCTGCTGAGGATCTGTTAGAGGGATAGAACGGGCTGAGAGAATGAGAGTGGGAATTAGCAGAAAGAGAGAGAGACTGTAACACTGAGAGGGAGATGCTCGTTTCAGCAGACATTGCACTGCTGCTGAGGATCTGTCAGAGGGACAGAACGGGCTGAGAGAATGAGAGTGGGAATTAGCAGAAAGAGAGAGAGAGACTGTAACACTGAGAGGGAGATACTCGTTTCAGCAGACATTGCACTGCTGCTGAGGATCTGTCAGAGGGACAGAACGGGCTGAGAGAATGAGAGTGGGAATTAGCAGAAAGAGAGAGAGAGACTGTAACACTGAGAGGGAGATGCTCGTTTCAGCAGACATTGCACTGCTGCTGAGGATCTGTCAGAGGGATAGAACGGGCTGAGAGCATGAGAGTGGGAATTAGCAGAAAGAGAGAGAGAGACTGTAACACTGAGAGGGAGATGCTCGTTTCAGCAGACATTGCACTGCTGCTGAGGATCTGTTAGAGGGATAGAACGGGCTGAGAGCATGAGAGTGGGAATTAGCAGAAAGAGAGAGAGAGACTGTAACACTGAGAGGGAGATGCTCGTTTCAGCAGACATTGCACTGCTGCTGAGGATCTGTTAGAGGGATAGAACGGGCTGAGAGAATGAGAGTGGGAATTAGCAGAAAGAGAGAGAGAGAGACTGTAACACTGAGAGGGAGATGCTCGTTTCAGCAGACATTGCACTGCTGCTGAGGATCTGTTAGAGGGATAGAACAGGCTGAGAGAATGAGAGTGGGAATTAGCAGAAAGAGAGAGAGAGACTGTAACACTGAGAGGGAGATGCTCGTTTCAGCAGACATTGCACTGCTGCTGAGGATCTGTCAGAGGGATAGAACGGGCTGAGAGAATGAGAGTGGGAATTAGCAGAAAGAGAGAGAGAGAGACTGTAACACTGAGAGGGAGATACTCGTTTCAGCAGACATTGCACTGCTGCTGAGGATCTGTCAGAGGGATAGAACGGGCTGAGAGAATGAGAGTGGGAATTAGCAGAAAGAGAGAGAGAGAGACCTGTTTCAGCTGGGAAGTACAGCTGTGGGGTGACAGGAAAAGGTTGCACAGGACCCTCATATCTGACTGGGAAGGAAGCAGCATTTCACTCTGCAGACAAACTGTTAAGGACCAGCAGTTACTGTTCCTTTTCTTTCCTTTTTGCTGTTTCCAGTTTTTCAAGCCTTTTGAGTTAACTGTAAATCCTTTTCTTATATATAATAACAAACATTCATTTATTAGCACTGTTTCTGTGAATGATTAGTGACAGGTAAGTTAGTGCTGGGTATCAGCAGGGTCCTGCACCAAGTCTCACACTTCTTTCAGGTTTTTCTGTCAGGTAGAGCTGGAGTAACCAACAAGCATCTGAATCAGTCAGGAGGTCTTCTGACCACAGATTGTGCTAATAAATAAACATTTGACTGCTATTTAGTGATTCCTCAGACGTTATGTTTATTGTTTTGCCTTTTCTGGGTCCCTTTTCCCAGAGGAGGACCTAGTTTAGGGTAGTGAGTGGATTAAACCATTTGCTATGGCTCACTGGAGTAACTATAGAGGGCAGACAGTAACTCCCTGTGCTCTGAGGGACTCCTCGTCTCTGAGAAATCACTGATTAGCACTGTGAAGTCCCTGAATACCAACAAAATGTTTCTTCATTTATATTTATAAACTAATAGGTCCATGCAGCGGTGCCGAGAGCAGGAAGTTAGCTGGACTTACCCAGGTACCAGTTCCCGCTGGATAGACCCAAAGACAGAGGAGTAAGTTTATCTCGCTCACGTCAGGGCTGCTACCCAACTAAACATAAGCCCCACACCCGGTCATCTCTTTTTATCCAGGTAAGTTAGCCATTCATTGGCCCACAATTTTAACACTTTGCGGTTTGTCCAGCTAAATTCCAAACTCATCCGGACAAATCCGCTGACCAAGGACCTTTAAAAGTATTACAGGGCACGAAGCGATGTTTGCAAAGGCTCCTTACCGGGTTTTTTTTCTTCGAAGCGCATGCACTGCAATCAGACCAAAGACACAGGGGATGTCAAGGAGAAGTAAGGGAAAGGAAAAGGGGAAAGGGGAAGCATAAACAAGACAGAGAAAGGGGAGGAAAAGTAGAGAACAGCAAAGGCAGGTGGGCAGAGAGGAAGGAGAAGGGACATAAAGAGAAGGGAGGCATGAGCTAGGGGAGAGGAGGGAGAGCAGAGGGAGCATTGGAAGGAGGGGTGGGAGGAGTTGATACAATAACAGGAAGGAGCAAAGGAGAAAAAGATGGAAGGGGGAGAACAGGAGATAAGGCAGGGAGATTGATGGGAAGAGGCAGGAAGGGGAAGATAGAGAGGAGAAGGCATGGGGTAGGGGAGAGCAGAGGGAGCAGTGGAAAGAGGGGTGGGAGTAGTTGCACCGGTGCTGATGTTTGCAGGATGAGCGGAACCGGAAAGAGAAAGAAAGGAGATGTGTGAGCATTTCCTGATGTCCTACTTTCCATCTGAGGTACAGGCATTGATCTTGGTTATCACAAATAGGCCAATACAGTAAGGTGCGGTAGAAAGAGGTGCATTAGTGCCGGGCGCACCTGCGTTTGCCGCGCGCACAGTTCGGATCACATACCGCTCGATACTGTATTTAAATGGCATGCAAATGCAAGCCGCGTCCAACACGCATCCAACGCGCGTCCATGAAGCGCAATCCATTTTACTGTATAGGCGCTATACAGCGCCTATACAGTAAAATGGATTGCGCAGGTACCTGTCATTTCAAATGACAGGTACTAGGAAGTTGATCCCAACTTTAAGCAAAAGAAAAATAAAAACCTAAAATCCAACGCACCGGGAAAGCCACTCTTCAGATCGCGACTAATCCCATCCCCCAGCCCCCGCTCACCTGCCCTGGCCGCGTCCATGGATGCCGGTCTCCGGGGCAGCCCCAGTCCTCTCTCCCCTCCTCCCGGGGGCAGCCGGCGTCGAGAGCAACCCGGGGCGGATCGCGAGGCGGCTTCCAGCAGCCCTCGCCGGCGAGGGTGAATGGGCGCACGCCGTGACCTCGGACGTCCAGCCGGGCACTCAGGTCACGGTGTGCATTCATGCACCTTCGCTTCCATGAGCGCACGCCGTGACCTCGGACGTCCAGCCGGGCACTCAGGTCATGGCGTGTGTGCGTTCATGCACCTTCGCCACCATGAGCGCATGCCGTGACCTCGGACATCCAGCCGGGCACTCAGGTCACGGTGTGCATTCATGCACCTTCGCTTCCATGAGCGCACGCCGTGACCTCGGACGTCCAGCCGGGCACTCAGGTCACGGCGTGCATTCATGCACCCTCGCCGGCGAGGGCGCTGGAAGCCGCCTCGCGATCCGCCTCGGTCTGCTCTCACTGCCGGCTGCAACCGGAAGGATGGGAGAGAGGACTGGGGCTGACTCGGAGACCCGCACCCATGGACACGGCCAGGGCAGGTGAGCGGGGGCTGGGGGATGGGATTAGTCGCGATCTGAAGAGTGGCTTTCCCGGCGCGTTGGATTTTAGGTTGGGCAGGCAAGAGTTTAGGTTATGCTTTCCCGGTGCGTTGGATTTTAGGTTGGGCAGGCAAGAGTTTAGGTTATGCTTGGAAAACAGGGCCTTCCATCCTGGTCCGGAGCGGTCAGCGCGCCCGCACGGGAGACCGGCACCATGGACACGACCAGGGCAGGTGAGCGGGGGCTGGGGGAAAGTCTGCCCGATCCTGGCTCTTGTCCCGGGGGGTGAGGGAGTCGTTTGCCTGTGAAATTTCGTCTCTCTGACCTGACGCTCCACATTAACGCAGGGGTAAGGGTAGGCGGTAAACTAGCAGGTTAAACACGCGGCAAAACTGCAGGTTAAAAAGGCGATAATCGGGGCGCACGTTACTGTATGGGAGGGAATAGCTAATCCAATCGTTTACATATCATATACATGCCGCGGGCAGGAAGGGTTACCCGTTGATTTAAAGAAGCGGTAAGTTTGGGTTAAAAGGGATAGTGAATCGCGGGTTGGACTTACGCGGCAAAATTGTGGGTACAAAGCGGGTTAGAAGCAGGGAAACCGCGGGCGCGCTTTACTGTATTGGCCTGAAAGTTAATTGTGCCATTTCTGTATACAAAGTAAGGGCTAAGCTTTCAGAAGAGCTGCTGAGTGACCACAAGAGTTGATTATGTTTATTGGATAAATTATCAATCACAGCATGGGGGCTGGAAATGTTCCCAAAGAGAAAATTGTTCCTTACCTGATCATTTTCGTTCCTGTAGTACCACGGATCAGTCCAGACTCCTGGGTTGTGCCCCCCCCCTCTAGCAGATGGAGACAGAAGTTTATCAAACAAAACTCTGCCTTATCTAGGCTGGTGCCACCTCCAGTCTGACAGTATTACTTAATGTCAAAGCAGAATGGATTACAAAACACCCAAACTAACTATATACAGTAACCTAACAACTTGAACTGGCTCAATAAACCCCCAAATGGGAACAGACCCCATGCTATCAATAACAGGACATACACAACTGAGCTGTGAATGAAAGAAAACAAGCAGTACGGACTCTCCCTTTCCTTGGAAGAACAGATGGGCGGGACTCTGGTACTACAGGAAGGAAAATTATCAGGTAAGAACCAATTTTCTTTTCCCTATACGTACCCGGATCAGTCCAGACTCCTGGGATGTACCAGAGCTGCCATTAAATGGGATGGGATCCGGAGAGGCCCGCTCTGAGCACCCCTTCTCCAAATCCACCAGTCCCTGGAGCCCAAATGTCCAGACGATAATCTCTGGCAAAAGTATGTAAGGACTTCCACATAACCGCCCTGCAAATCTCCTCTGGAGATATTTGTTGGCTTTCCGCCCAGGATGCGGCCTGAGATCGCATAGAATGAGCCCGGAGATCCACTGGCAGTGATCGACCCTGCAACAGATACGCAGGGTTTATGGCCTCCTTCAACCAGCGAGCTATCATAGTCTTCGAAACCGCATTACCTCTTCTAGGCCCACTCCAAAGTACGAACAGGTGATCCGATACAAGGAAACCGTTGGTAACCTCCAGGTAGTGCAACAGTGCCCTTCGGACATCTAATTTCCACAAGTCCTTAGACAAAAGATCTGAGCTGTCCAAATCCAAAAACGATGGAAGCTCCACCGCTTGATTTAAATGAAAGGAAGGGACAACCTTAGGTAGAAATGAGGGTACCGTTCGCAGAGACACCCCAGATTCCTTGATCCACAAAAAGGGCTCCCGACAAGACAGGACTTGAAGTTCTGACACCCGCCTTGCCGATGCAATAGCCACTAAAAACACCACCTTCAGAGTGAGATCCTTCAAGGTGGCCCTGCGGATAGGTTCAAAGGGTGCCCCACACAAAGCCTTAAGAACCACATTCAGATTCCAGGAAGGACAAGGCTGCCGGAATGGTGGGTGTAAATGTTTTGCCCCTTTAAGGAAACGAGCAACATCTGGGTGAGATGCTAAAGACGCGCCGTGGATCTGACCGCGCAAAGAACCGAGCGCCGCCACTTGTACGCACAAAGAGCTACACGAGAGACCCTTTGCCAAACCATCCTGAAGAAAATGCAAAACATCCGGAATGGTCGCCTGAGTGGGCACCACATCCCGAGCAAGGCACCAGGCCTCAAAGACCTTCCAGACCCACACATAAGATAAAGATGTAGAAACCTTGCGGGACCTTAAGAGAGTAGTTACCACAGCATCCGAGTACCCTCTGGATTTCAGCTGCTGCCTCTCAAAAGCCATGCCGCTAGACAAAAGCGTTCGATCCTGGTCGAAACAAACGGGCTCCTGATGCAGTAGATCCTGGCACGTTCGGAAACCCTAGGGGTTCCTCTAAGGCCAGATTTACCAGATCCGCAAACCAGGGACGTCGCAGCCATTCGGGAGCTATGAGCACCACCTCTGTCGAATGTAACTCTATGCGGTGAAGGACCCTGCCGATGAGAGGCCACGGAGGAAACACATACAGTAGAACATCCGTCAGCCAAGGTAGCACCAGAGCATCCACGCCCTCTGCTCCCGTCTCCCTGCGATAAGCAAAGAACCGAGGAGCTTTGGAATTCTTGAACGTCGCCATCAGATCCAGAGCGGGTGTCCCCCACTGGGCACAAATGAGCTGAAACGCGGCGTCTGCGAGTTCCTACTCTCCGGGGTCTAGGCGATTGCGACCTAGGAAATCCGCATGAACGTTCTCTACCCCGGCAATGTGAGAGGCTGCTATGCTGCACAAATTCTTTTCCGCCCACGCGATCAACTGACGGGCTTCCAACGCCACTGGTTGACTCTTGGTTCCCCCCTGCCGATTGATGTAAGCCACCGTGGTTGCATTGTCTGAAAGAACTCTGACCAACTTGCCTCTGAGAAGCGGAAGAAAAGCCTGCAGCGCCAATCGAACCGCTCTGGTCTCCAGACGATTGATGGACCAACGAGCTTCCTGTGGGGACCATTGCCCCTGCACCGACTTCCGCAGACAAACCGCTCCCCAACCAGACAAGCTGGCATCCATAGTAACCACTGTCCAGGTCGGAACTACTAACGGTACTCAGCGGCATAAGTTGCTCTGACACAACCACCAATCCAGGCTGGACCGAGCTGAATCCGTCAGGGGTAAAGGAAGATGAAATTGTTCTGACACCGGGTTCCATCGGAAAGCAACGCTGACTGTAAGGCTGCATATGAGCAAAGGCCCAGGGAACCAATTCCAATGTCGAAGTCATTGACCCTAACACCTGAAGATAATCCCAGACGATCGGAACTTGCTTGGATAACAAGTTTCGCACCTGACCCTGTAACTTGTACATGCGTTCCACTGTGAGAGGCACCGTTCCCCGACGAGTGTTGAATAAAGCTCCCAAAAATTCCAGAGACTGAGAAGGCACTAGCCGGCTTTTGGACGCATTGATTACCCAGCCGAGAGTTCGCAACAATTGAAGCACCCGACGAATTGCTTCGCGACAGAGCAACTCCGATTTTGAGCGAATCAGCCAATCGTCCAGGTACGGGTGCACCAACAAACCTTCTCTGCGAAGCTGCGCCGCTACCACCACCATAATCTTGGTGAAAATCCGAGGCGCGGTGGCAAGGCCGAATGGCAGTGCCTGAAATTGGCAATGTTGACCCAACACAGAGAACCTTAGAAATCGCTAGTGATCAGTCCAGGTCCTGATGTGAAGATACGCTTCCGTGAGGTCCAGTAACGCGAGAAATTCTCCCTGTCGCACCAAAGCAATGACAGACGGCAGGGTCTCCATGCGAAAACGAGGTATTCGCAGACATCTGTTGACCCGTTTTAGGTCGAGAATAGGACGAAAGGTTCCTTCTTTTTTGGAACCAATAAGTAAATGGAATAACGGCCCCTGCGAAGTTCGGGCGGCGGGACCAGAACAATCGCGTCAAGATCATGAAGGCGTTTCAGAGTCTCTGTTAACGCCCGGCGTTTGGCCACAAAACCGCAGGGCGAGACCAAGAAGCACTGACGAGGCTGACGAACAAAATCTAGGACCCACTGATTTGATGTGATTCTGGTCCACTCCTTGTAAAACCGAGACAACCTGCCATCGACCACTGGTACCGAGGAATGGACCAGCCGCACATCATTGTGAGGGCTTTCCTCCCTGCGCATTCTGACCAGCACCCGGTCGGCTGAAACGGCACCCACGAAAGGACTGAGAGTACGTCTGCTGCCTGTTGGCACTATGGCGGAAGGAGGAAACTGACCCCGAGAAGTCCGAGTCCTCCGACCTCCCCTATATCGTGAACGGGAAGACAGAGCGCCTCTCGACTTTGGTCTGTCCTCTGGCAAATGATGCACCTTGTTCTCGCCTAGGGACTCAATCAGATCCTCCAATTCCTTTCCAAACAGCAACTTGCCTTTAAACGACAACGAACCCATCCGTGATTTAGAGGACACATCTGCTGCCCAATGGCGTAGCCACAACAAGCGCCGCGCTGAAACTGCCGACACCATGGATCTGGCCGATGTGTGAAGCAAATCATAAAAGGCATCCACTGTAAGCAATCACCGCTTCCAGACGTCCCACCTGGCGCACTTCCTCTGGGGAAAGCGAGTCGTTGGCTAGTAGCTGGTGCACCCAACGAAACCCTGCTCGCAAGGAGAAATTACTGCAGATAGCTGCACGAATCCCTAGCGCAGAGACCTCGAATATCTTCTTAAGTTGGACCTCCAGCTTACTGGTCCTGCAAATCTTTAAGAGCCGTCCTCCCGGTAACCGGAATGGTGGTCTTCATTCGTGACAGCCGCCACAGCCAAATCCCCCTTAGGGACCCTTAGCAGCTGCAAGGCCTCTTCTGGCAGGGGCTAGAGCTTGTCCATTGCTTTAGCCACCTTGAGGCCTAAGTCTGGGGTATCCCATTCTTTGAAGAGCAAATCCGTCGCTGAAAAATGAAAGGGAAAAGCTGAGGGAGGACCCCTCAGGCCCAACACCACCGGGTCCCTAGCCCCAAGCCTGGAATCTTCCTGAGGCAGCTGTATCCCTAATTCCCCGACTATTGCCAGAATGAGGGGACCCAGTTCATCCTGTCGAAAGAGACTGACCACCTTTGGGTCATCACCGTCTGCCCCATGGGCACCTCGCAAATTTCCGGACAGCTGGTCACTGTCCCCTTCAACCCCCCTCGGGGGTTGGGACGGCAGGTCCTGGTCCTCTGGCTGGTCCTCCGGATGCTCCATATCCGAAGAGGAATCCAGAGCCACCAGAGGGGTCCGCAATCTGAAAGGGCGTGGCCCCTCCGTGAGATCCGGGTCTTGAGCGGGCTTGGTCCGTTTTCCAGACCCTAGTGGGTGGTCTGGTCCGTGTGCCCTCTTCCTGCCCGCTTTGCGGGCCTTGAAGGCTTTATGCATAAGCAACACGAAATCAGACGAAAAAGAAGAGTCTGAAGACAAATCTGTCTGATCCCCCTCAGGGACCTCTGGATTGGCAGCGCAGCTGGGTCTCGCAGGTCTGTCCCCCTTAGGGACTCTGCATTGTGGTGACAATCGCGGTGCAGGCTCGTCCTCCCCCCGTGCCGCTGGCGCCTTGGGGCGTTCCCGCGGGAACGGGTCGGCACCTGAAGACTGTAAGTCCCCAAATGCTCCGGTCACTGTTTGGACCCTCACCAGGACCCCGCCCGGGCCGCAGAGACTCCCTTGCCTCCGGAGAGGCAATCGGAACAGAAATTGTCCCAGGACAGTTGCGCCCGCGCGGCGCCGCAGGCCCTACAAGCCGCCCGACGCGGCACGCTGCAGCAAAAAACAGCCCCGAAAATCGCTGGGAAGGTGGCGAAAATGGGGCGCAAGCACCCGAATGCGACCGGAAGGGAAGGAGAATGAAGCCCCCACAGAACACACACAAAAAAAAAGTTAACTTTTTTTTTTTTTTTAAATATACTGGCCCAATAGCCTCCGGGTCCTGGACCAACTGGGGGGAGTGAGCCGGGCTCCCCGGTATCACCCGCAGTCACGAATCCACGCTGGCGGGAGGGCAAAGCACCCCACACCTCAGCGGCCTCGGAAACCAGGGGGGATGGACCCCTCCGGACCTCACAACCCCCTGGGAGGCGGGAGACTGGACCTGCAGGCAAACCACTGCGCTGCTATGCCTTATTCTAACTTTATCCTTCTTTTTCCCCAGCTAACAATACTATCTAGAAGTGAAAAACTAGGCCTCAGCTCAGGCTGCAGGTTTTGCACCCCCTCCACCTGCTGGGAGACAGAAGAAGACTGCAGGACTGCAGCTGGCACCAGCCCTAGATAAGGCAGAGATTTGTTTGATAAACTTCTGTCTCCATCTGCTAGAGGGGGGGGCAAAACCCAGGAGTCTGGACTGATCCGGGCACCTACAGGGAATTTAGCTTAGGCCAGGTCAGCACTGAGGAGCCTCCTGGAAACTTAGCCTGAGCAGCTCCAGAGGATCTGACCTCACTGAAGGGCCTGTCCCTTAATCTAAAATAAATACCCACCTCTCCCCTGACTCCCAATCGCTGGGTCATTTTTGATGCAGGCTTGGCTTCGTCTGTTAAAGAAAGGTTCAGACCTTAAAATGTGTAAGGCTGAACGCACATCAGCATTATATACAGGGAGGACAATAATGAAAGCCATGTCTGGGGGTAAAGCGCTCTTTTATCCACAGGAATGGGCTGTTTGATTACTGTCCATCCTCTACACAAGTAAAGGTAGGAGCATAGAACAAGGCATATTTCTGGTTTATCCACAGGAATGGGCTGTTTGATTACTGTCCATCCTCTACACAAGTAAAGGTAGGAGCATAGAACAAGGCATATTTCTGGTTTATCCACAGAATGGGCTGTTTGATTACTGTCCATCCTCTACACAAGTAAAAGGAGGAGCATAGAACAAGGCATATTTCTGGTTTATCCACAGAATGGGCTGTTTGATTACTGTCCATCCTCTACACAAGTAAAAGGAGGAGCATTAGAACAAGGCATATTTCTGGTTTATCACACAGAATGGGCTGTTTGATTACTGTCCATCCCTCTACACCACGTAAAAGGAGGAGCATTAGAACAAGGCATATTTCTGGTTTATTCCACAGGAAATGGGCTGTTTGATTTACTGTCCATCCTCTACACAAGTCAAGGTAGGAGCATAGAAACAGGGCATATTTCTGGTTTTATCCACAGGAAGGAATGTGGCTGGTTTGATTACTGTCCATCCTCTACACAAGGTTAAAAGGAGGAGCACTAAGTCTAGTCGAACAATAGGCATTATTTCTGGTTTTATCCACAGAATGGGCTGTTTGCTTTACTGGTCCATCCTCTACACAAGTAAAAGGAGGAGCATAGACCAAGGCAACATATTTCTGGTTTATCCACAGAATGCTGGCTGTTGATTACTGTCCATCTTCTACACAAGTAAAAGGAGGAAGCATAGTAACAAGGCATTATTTCTGGGTTTATCCACAGAATGGGCTGTTTGCTTTAACTTCCATCCTCTACACAAGTAAAAGGAGGAGCATTAGAACACAAGGCATATTTATGGTTTATCCACAGGACCATGGTGTTGCTGTTTTTGATTACTGTCCATCCTCTACCACAAGTAAAAAGGAGGAGCATAGAACAAGGCATATTTCTGGTTTATCCACAGAATGGGCTGTTTGATTACTGTCCATCCTCTACACAAGTAAAGGAGGAGCATAGAACAAGGCATATTTCTGGTTTATCCACAGAATGGGCTGTTTGATTACTGTCCATCCTCTACACAAGTAAAAGGAGGAGCATAGAACAAGGCATATTTCTGGTTTATCCACAGGAATGGGCTGTTTGATTATTGTCCATCCTCTACACAAGTAAAGGTAGGAGCATAGAACAAGGCATATTTCTGGTTTATCCACAGAATGGGCTGTTTGATTACTGTCCATCCTCTACACAAGTAAAGGTAGGAGCATAGAACAAGGCATATTTCTGGTTTATCCACAGAATGGGCTGTTTGATTACTGTCCATCCTCTACACAAGTAAAAGGAGGAGCATAGAACAAGGCATATTTCTGGTTTATCCACAGGAATGGGCTGTTTGATTACTGTCCATCCTCTACACAAGTAAAAGGAGGAGCATAGAACAAGGCATATTTCTGGTTTATCCACAGAATGGGCTGTTTGATTACTGTCCATCCTCTACACAAGTAAAAGGAGGAGCATAGAACAAGGCATATTTCTGGTTTATCCACAGAATGGGCTGTTTGATTACTGTCCATCCTCTACACAAGTAAAAGGAGGAGCATAGAACAAGGCATATTTCTGGTTTATCCACAGAATGGGCTGTTTGATTACTGTCCATCCTCTACACAAGTAAAGGTAGGAGCATAGAACAAGGCATATTTCTGGTTTATCCACAGAATGGGCTGTTTGATTACTGTCCATCCTCTACACAAGTAAAGGAGGAGCATAGAACAAGGCATATTTCTGGTTTATCCACAGAATGGGCTGTTTGATTACTGTCCATCCTCTACACAAGTAAAAGGAGGAGCATAGAACAAGGCATATTTCTGGTTTATCCACAGGAATGGGCTGTTTGATTACTGTCCATCCTCTACACAAGTAAAGGTAGGAGCATATAACAAGGCATATTTCTGGTTTATCCACAGAATGGGCTGTTTGATTACTGTCCATCCTCTACACAAGTAAAAGGAGGAGCATAGAACAAGGCATATTTCTGGTTTATCCACAGAATGGGCTGTTTGATTACTGTCCATCCTCTACACAAGTAAAGGTAGGAGCATAGAACAAGGCATATTTCTGGTTTATCCACAGAATGGGCTGTTTGATTACTGTCCATCCTCTACACAAGTAAAAGGAGGAGCATAGAACAAGGCATATTTCTGGTTTATCCACAGAATGGGCTGTTTGATTACTGTCCATCCTCTACACAAGTAAAGGTAGGAGCATAGAACAAGGCATATTTCTGGTTTATCCACAGAATGGGCTGTTTGATTACTGTCCATCCTCTACACAAGTAAAAGGAGGAGCATAGAACAAGGCATATTTCTATTTATCCACAGGAATGGGCTGTTTGATTACTGTCCATCCTCTACACAAATAAAAGGAGGAGCATAGAACAAGGCATATTTCTGGTTTGGGGTTAGGACAGGGGGAAAACTATATGCAGAGCTTTCCTTTAACACCGCGCCCTCACAAAAAGCAGGCAGGGGTATTTATGAGGGGGCAATAAACAAGGCAAATCTAGATGTGTTCTTTTGCATTCCTTATCACCTCAGGTTAAAATTCACATGGGATTGGCCAGACCTTGCATCCTTTGATTATTTAGGTCAAGGCTGGGAAACATCCAGACCCAGATGAGAGCCACAGCTCAGTCCCAGGCAGCCCCGGCCAGAGCCCCAAACCAGAGCTTCATGGAGGGAGCTTTTCCTCCGTGTCCCTCCCCCCCCCTCCCCCCATAATCAGATGTTCACGGCAGGCGGGAGCAGGATCTGCTGCCACAGCTTGGGTTCATCTCCCCACCTTGTCCCTGAATGAAATATTCATAAGGACTAGAGAGCAGCACCAGAGCTCCTGCCTCGTCCTCGGCTCCTTCCTGCAGCCTCCCACCCCAAGGAAAACTGGGAGGGGCAAGACTGGCTTTCAATTGCTGCCCCTCCCCCTCCCCCGTTATAACCCCACACAATGTTTGTTTTGGTTAAATAAAGGCCGCAGTTTATTATAACCTGACCCCAGCCCCTAACACTTAATGCACTATTCAACCTATACACCCCCTCCCCCCTTTTATCCCCTTCTTAACAACTTGCTCCCCACCTCGCCCCCGTGGTAGAGCTACCCCCATAGAGTCCTTTCCCTTACCCCGCCTGGCACCAGCGTGGGCAAGTACCCCGGCCTCTCAGCATCGGCCCCCCTCTTGCTCATTGCCCACCTCATGTAGTAGCCCCCCCACCCTACACCAGATACCACCCCCCTCCCCAAATGCTTTTTAACAACAGATAACAAAATCACCCCTATTGGGCTGGGGTTCCCCGCCCCGGTGACAATCAATAAAGACAACGCACATTGAATAAGATCCAATGATTCTAGCATAAGGGAGGGAAATGATTCCAGCCTGCGCCCTCAGCCCCCTCTGGCACCCAACTGAGGCAGGAAGGGGATCTCTTACCCCAACCAATCCCAGCTCCTCCATTCTAAATACTGCCTTTTCATTGGCCCCTTAGCTTCACTCTATCCCCCTCCCCTTTCCCTCCTAACTTATAATTTAACCCTGTCCTGCCGCTCGCTAGCCCCCCTTATTATCTGCTGAGCAATGCAAGATTGCTGAGCCTTCACCTAAATGTTCACAGGGAAAGCAGAGCAAGAGCTGCTGCTGCTTCTGGCTCCTCCCCAGCCACCCAGAATGAAATATTCATGGCAGGAATGAAGAGCACACATCACATCTCTTCCTTTACCTCCCTGGAATAAAACATTCATAGCAGAGGTAAAGCAAAAGCTGCTTCAGCTGACACTGGGAGGGTAAACCCTTGCTCACTTGCTTGGACCTTGAAGGTCCTAGCAAGCACTAGGGGTGTGCATTCGTTTTGAACTTAAATGTAAAACGCAACTTTTTTTTTTTTTTAACGATGAGGCGTAAACGATCGGATTTCCAACTTATTCAACATAGCTATGTTGAATACGTTGGAAATCGCGATTGTTGATCTAAATAAAAATTTAAACCCCTCACCCTCCTTAATCCCCCCCCCCCCCAAGACTTACCAAAACTCCCCAAGCTGGCCAAAAGTTCCGGGAGCGGACGCGCGGGGAATCACGTGACGTCCGCGTCACTCCGACGTGACGCGGACGTCACGTTGTCCATCGCGGTTCCGCTCCCGGACCCCTTGTTGGGCCCAAACGGCACTTTTGGCCAGCTTGGGGGGGGCCTCCTGACCCCCCCAAGCTGGCCAAAAGTGCCTTTTGGGCCCAACGAGGGGTCCGGGAGCGAACCCGAGGGGAATCACGTGACGCCGCGTCACTCCGACGTGGCGCCGACGTCATGTGATTCCCCGCGGGTCTGCTCCCGGACCCCTCGTTGGGCCCAAAAGGCACTTTTGGCCAGCTTGGGGGGGCCTCCTGACCCTCCCAAGCTGGCCAAAAGTGCCTTTTGGGCCCAACGAGGGTCCGGGAGTGGACCCGAGGGGAATCACGTGACGCCGCGTCACTCCGACGTGACGCCGACCTCACGTGCACCTTGCAAAGGAGTTCAGAAATGGCGTCCTGACCCCGCTGGACCACCAGGGAGTTTTGGTAAGTCTTGGGGGGGGGGGGGGGTTTAAGGCGGGTGAGGGGTTTAAATTTTTATTTGCACATATAAACATAGACTCAACTTATGGAATTCTCCATATGTCCATATTGACCGCAAATGACCCCCCCTTTTGACTTATGGACTTATGAACTTAAACTTTTGGTCTGCACATCCCTAGCAAGCACTGCAGAGGCCTCGCCTGCTCCTGCACTTGTGCCTCTCTCCTGACATCCTCCCTCCCACCTGCTCCTTCATGAGGGCTTTCTGGGGACATTGTGACTCCCTAAACCTGGGCTTTCACCGTATCCAGACACATAAAGACTGCACATCCAAACACTACAGGAATCAGTGAAAAACCTCACTTACCTAGGATCCACAGGGCTAATAGACAGAGCTTGTTATGAAGGCAGAACAGTGAACCCAAAGGATTTTAAATAAACTGCATTACAAGCAGGGGACGAAGAAAAGGAGTTTCACAGTAACTCCAACTGGTTTTTAAGTGAAGGTTTTTGCAGAGCTGAATGCTGCACCTGTCTCAGTCGGCTGTGAGGCTGCTGATAGGATCAGCTCAGACTGTACAAACTCTCCCTGTCTGTCCCTATTAACCCACAGCTCTCTCTCCCTCAGGCACCCTCTAATGGTAACAAAAGGGAATTTTACATGGGAGGGAAATAATATTAACGACTAAAACTGTTTTACTAAAAGGAGAAGTAAGGGAAAGGAAAAGGGGAAGCATAAACAAGACAGAGAAAGGGAAGGAAAACCAGAGAACAGCAAAGGCAGGTGGGGAGAGAGGAAAGAGAAGGAAGATATAGAGCGTTCACCCAGCAAGATAGGAACCAATCTCTTGAAGAGAAAGCGTAGTCCAGGCAGAAGGTCTGTGGCAGATAGCGAAGAGACGAAGTGATGGTCACAGGAACATGGAGACGCTGGAGTCATGAAGACCCAAGAGACGCTGGAGTCATCAGGAGACGCTGGAGGCATGAAGACCCAAGAAACGCTGGAGGCATGAAGACACGAGACGCTGGAGGCATGAAGACCCAAGAGACGCTGGAGGCATGAAGACCCAAGAGACTCTGGAGGCATGAAGACCCAAGAGACGCTGGAGGCATGAAGACCCAAGAGACTCTGGAGGCATGAAGACCCAAGAGACTCTGGCGGCATGAAGACCCAAGAGACGCTGGAGGCATGAAGACCCAAGAAACGCTGGAGGCATGAAGACACGAGACGCTGGAGGCATGAAGACCCAAGAGACGCTGGAGGCATGAAGACCCAAGAAACGCTGGAGGCATGAAAACACGAGACGCTGGAGGCATGAAGACCCAAGAGACTCTGGAGGCATGAAGACCCAAGAGACGCTGGAGGCATGAAGACCCAAGAGACTCTGGAGGCATGAAGACCCAAGAGACTCTGGCGGCATGAAGACCCAAGAGACGCTGGAGGCATGAAGACCCAAGAGACTCTGGAGGCATGAAGACCCAAGAGACGCTGGAGGCATGAAGACACTGGAGGCATGAAGACACAGGAGGCACTGGAGGGACGATGACACAAGAGACCCTGGAGGCATGAAGACCCAAGAGACGCTGGAGCCATGAAGACCCAAGAGACTCTGGAGGCATGAAGACCCAAGAGACTCTGGAGGCATGAAGACACAGGAGACGCTGGAGCCATGAAGACACAGGAAACGCTGGAGGGACGATGACACAGGAGACACTGGAGGCATGAAGACCCAAGAGACGCTGGAGACATGAAGACACAGGAGACGCTGGAGCCATGAAGACCCAGGAGACGCTGGAGCCATGAAGACCCAGGAGATGCTGGAGGCATGAAGACACAGGAGGCATGAAGACACAGGAGACACTGGGGGCACGGCACCGAAGCACAGGGATCACAGCCTAGGAGCAACAGAGGACTCTGTTGCAAAGAGCAAGAAAGAAAGCAGTTGCAAGGTTTCAAACCTGTAGTGTGGAGATGTCATAATCAGACATCATAATCCCGAGCTGGCTTAGCTCTCCAGCTGCAGCCCTTAAAGGGACCTAACACTTTGCTCTCTTGCTATAGTTTTCCCCCTGTCCGAACTCCAAACCAGAAATATGCCTTGTTCTATGCTCCTCCTTTTACTTGTGTAGAGGATGGACAGTAATCAAACAGCCCATTCTGTGGATAAACCAGAAATATGCCTTGTTCTATGCTCCTCCTTTTACTTGTGTAGAGGATGGACAGTAATCAAACAGCCCATTCTGTGGATAAACCAGAAATATGCCTTGTTCTATGCTCCTCCTTTTACTTGTGTAGAGGATGGACAGTAATCAAACAGCCCATTCTGTGGATAAACCAGAAATATGCCTTGTTCTATGCTCCTCCTTTACTTGTGTAGAGGATGGACAGTAATCAAACAGCCCATTCTGTGGATAAACCAGAAATATGCCTTGTTCTATGCTCCTACCTTTACTTGTGTAGAGGATGGACAGTAATCAAACAGCCCATTTCTGTGGATAAACCAGAAATATGCCTTGTTCTATGCTCCTACCTTTACTTGTGTAGAGGATGGACAGTAATCAAACAGCCCATTCTGTGGATAAACCAGAAATATGCCTTGTTCTATGCTCCTCCTTTTACTTGTGTAGAGGATGGACAGTAATCAAACAGCCCATTCTGTGGATAAACCAGAAATATGCCTTGTTCTATGCTCCTACCTTTACTTGTGTAGAGGATGGACAGTAATCAAACAGCCCATTCTGTGGATAAACCAGAAATATGCCTTGTTCTATGCTCCTCCTTTTACTTGTGTAGAGGATGGACAGTAATCAAACAGCCCATTCTGTGGATAAACCAGAAATATGCCTTGTTCTATGCTCCTACCTTTACTTGTGTAGAGGATGGACAGTAATCAAACAGCCCATTTCTGTGGATAAACCAGAAATATGCCTTGTTCTATGCTCCTCCTTTTACTTGTGTAGAGGATGGACAGTAATCAAACAGCCCATTTCTGTGGATAAACCAGAAATATGCCTTGTTCTATGCTCCTACCTTTACTTGTGTAGAGGATGGACAGTAATCAAACAGCCCATTTCTGTGGATAAACCAGAAATATGCCTTGTTCTATGCTCCTCCTTTTACTTGTGTAGCGGATGGACAGTAATCAAACAGCCCATTTCTGTGGATAAACCAGAAATATGCCTTGTTCTATGCTCCTCCTTTTACTTGTGTAGCGGATGGACAGTAATCAAACAGCCCATTTCTGTGGATAAAAGAGCGCTTTACCCCTAGACATGGCTTTCATTATTGTCCTCACTGTATATAATGCTGATGTGCACTCAGCCTTGCACATTTTAAAGTCTGAACCTTTCTTTAACAGATGAAGACAAGCCTGCATCAAAAATGACCGAGCGATTGGGAGTCAGGGTAGAGGTGGGTATTTATTTTTTAGATTAAGGGACAGGCCTTTCATTGAGGTTAGATCTTCTGGAGGCTTCTCAGTGCTGAACCGGCTAAGCTAAATTTGGGAACATTTCCATGCTGGTAATCAGTTTGCCTTCCTTCCATCTTTCTTAATGCATGGAATACACCTGCTCTGTGCTCCTAGGATGCTACTTTTAAACAAGGCCCACGCCTGTTTTTTTCTAACTACTTTTCTCATTTTCTCAGTTTTCCTTTTGAAAGTTTAGTGCTAGAGCCATAGATTTACATACTGTTCCCCTTTCAGTCATTAATTTAAATTTGATCATATTATGATCACTATTGCCAAGCAGCCCCACCACTGTTACCTCTCTCACCAAATCCTGCGCTCCACTGAGAATTAGATCTAAAATTGCTCCATAAAACTATCTTTTATTCCATCCAGGAACTTTATCTCTCCAGCATGCCCTGAAGTTTCACTTACCCAGTCAATACTGTGGTCATTGAAATCTCCCATTATTACTGGACTACCAGTTTGGTTAGCTTCCCTAATTTCTCTTAAGATTTCACTGTCCGTCTCACCATTTTGGCCAGGTGAACAGTAGTAAACTCCTATCACTATTCTCTTCCCCAACACACAAGGGATTTCTACCCATAAAGATTCGATTGTACATTTAGTCTCATGCAGGATCTTTATCCTGTTGGACTCTATGCCATTCAGGACATAAAGCACTGCCCCCCATCAAGATGCTCCTCTGGAAGTGGGATGCCAAAGGGATGAAGCATCAAGTCCTTTGCTCATATGTCCTCTCCTGGTCTATTCGCCCAGCCAGAGCAATGAGATTATCCAATGAAGTAGGAAGTTCCCAAGCTACGAGCTCATCCTTAATACAGCCAGCCAGGCCTTATAGAAAGATGGCCATGAGACTGTCCTTGTTATGAGCGCCGGTTGCGGCGCCCCGCGGCTGGGTGTCATGGCCGCCGGTCGCGGCGGGCTGCGAACAGGGCCAGGTCGGCGGCCACAATGTTGTTGCTCACCCTGAGCTTGGAGGCTCCAGTGGCTAGGAATTTCCGGTTCCGGCGTCTTCGCGGCTGCTGCCGCGGCCTCTCTCAGTCGCATGGTCCCGGCGGTCTGGCTCCTCCCCCTCAGCCTCCTAGGAGCCGCCCGTGCGACTGCTGCAGATATTTAAAGGAGCCATGACCGGATATGGTCATGGCTTCCCCCTGGAACTCCTCCTCCTGAATCTGGTATTTAAGGCAAGGTCTGACACCCAGACCTTGCCTTGGTATTGAGGCTCAGTTCCTCGTTTCCTGTTTGGTGTTCCGGATCTGCTTCTCGTCCCGCTTCTGCTCTTCTCCCCGTTGGACTGATTCTTTGGCTCCTGACCTTTGGACTAGTGGTGGTGAATTTTTTGGCTTCGACGTGGACTCTCTCTGGACCCTTCTCCCTCTTGTTCCTGGATTGGCTTCGGACCATTCTCCCAGCTGCTCCTGGAGCGGCTCTCGACCTCTCTCTGGACTTCGACCCTTGGACTGGACTGGGACTATTCTTCAAACATACTCCCCGACCTCTTACGATCTGCTGGAGGCGCCAGCCATCTGGAAACCACAACCTGCAGGAGGCGCCTGCATCCAGACCATCTTCATTCTTCAGGGAGTCTCCTAAGTTCCAGTGGCCGTGCCCTACGGGCTCCTCCTGGGGGGGGGGTCACGAACTTCCAGGGTGAAGTCTTCAGCTCTACCTCTCCAACAGGCCTTTCCATCCGACGGTAGAGACCGACAAGGGTTAACTCCCCTCTCGGCAGTGCTGACTCTACTTCGGAACAGGGGTCCACTCTACAAATCATAACAGAATACCAAGGCCATGGACCCGGCAGAGGCCTCAGCTCGTCAGGCCATTCCGGGATTGGCCCAGAAGGTCATGGAGCAGCAACGAATACTAGAATCCATGGCGGCTTCCTTAGAACGACTAAACGCCTAGCTGGATTCCATAGCCACAACTCAAGCCATGCCACCACCACTACCCTCAGTGGTGCAGAATAATCCCCGGTCCGTGATTCCACTACCAACTCCTCCAAGTTACGCCAGAGACCCTCGCCTGTGTCAAGGATTTCTCGACCAGTGCAGCATGCACTTTCATCTTCAAGCTTCCATCTTTCCAGATGATCTCACCAAAACAACCTATATCCTATCCTTGTTGGAGGGTAAGGCCCTAGCCTGGGCTTCTCCTTTCTGGCGTCGGTCAGATCCGATCTTACAAAACCTGCCTAAATTCTTGGAATTATTTCAAGCGGTGTTTGACGACCCCGGGAAACAAGTGGTCGCAGGTTCCAAGATTTTACAACTCCGGCAAGGTGGTCGACCACTGGCCGACTATACTATTGAATTCAGAACTTTGGCATCCGAGCTCCACTGGGAGGAGAATTGTCTTCGGTCTATATTCTTGGAGGGCCTGTCGCCTAGAATAAAAGATGAAATGGCAGCCCGAGAGTTACCACAATCCTTGGATGCCATCGTGGACTTGGTCACCCGAATTGATCGACGACTACAGGAAAGAGCGCAGGAGGGATCAAGCACAAGAAGGCACGTAGCAGGAGCCATGCCTTCCCGTTCGGTTCCCGCCTCCCACACGGCACCTAAATCAGAAGGAACTACGGAGGAACCTATGCAATTGGGGCGAGGCCCCCTTTCTCCAGAGGAATGGCAAAGACGCCGTAAGGCAGGCCTCTGTCTATACTGTGGTGGAGCGGGTCATCTCATTGCCCGTTGTCCTACACGTCCGGGAAACTCCAATGCCTAGGCTCTATTGGGGGAATAACCCTGGGCATCACCTCTCCGGCTCCCCCACTGACTCTACAGGTCACCCTGGAATTCAAAGAGCACCGGTTTCTCCACTCTGGCTTTAGTGGACTCTGGAGCTGGTGGAAATTTTATTCTACAAGATGTGGTAGATCAACTACACATCCCCACTTGTTTATGTCTGAAGCCATTAATTGTATCCTCCATCCATGGAGATCCCCTGCCTGGGAGGATAACTCATCATACAGTTCCGATGGAATGTCACATCTCACCGAACCATACCAAGAAGATTTCTTTTTATAAAATCCAAAGAGCAATCCATCCTATAGTTCTTGGCATTCCATGGTTATAGCTACACAATCCCCAGTTCAACTGGACTTCTTTAAAACTCATCCACTGGGGATCAAAATGCTTGGAGACCTGCATTCACGGATCAAGTTCCTCCAGCAGCTTCATCTGTACTTCTCAGCTGGAAGGTCTACCGTCACAGTACAAGCAGTTTTCGGACGTTTTTTCCAAAAAGGCTGCGGACATTTTACCTCCACATCGAGAATTCGATTGTAGTATCAACTTGATTCTGGGTTCCACCCCGCCTCAGGGTAGGGTCTATCCATTATCTGCTTTGGAGACCCGTGCTATGACGGAATATACCCAGGACAACTTACAGAAAGGATTCATCGGGTGCTCTAAGTCTCCGGCTGGGGCTGGCTTTTTCTTTGTTGGGAAGAAAGATGGGACCCTGCGTCCATGTATTGACTACCGTGGGCTTAATGCCATTACCATCAAGGACCGGTATCCGTTACCTCTCATAGCGGAACTTTTCAATCGTCTACAGGGAGCCAAGTTATTCTCGAAATTAGATCTTCGAGGAGCATAAAATCTTGTCAGGATTCAAGAGGGTGATGAGTGGAAGACAACATTCAACACCAGGGATGGACATTATGAATATCTAGTCATGCCTTTTGGGTTAACTAAAGCTCCGGCTGTATTTCAGCATTTCATTAATGAGATATTCTGAGACCTGCTCCATGTCTGTGTTGTAGTCTATCTGGATGACATTTTGATTTTGCACCCAATTTACAGACGCATAGACAACATGTTGTTCTGGTGTTACAACGTTTACGGGAAAATCAACTCTATGTGAAGCTCAAAAAATGCATCTTTGAGCAAGAATCCCTACCATTCTTGGGGTATATTATTTCTAAGCAAGGCTTTCAGATGGACCCGTCTAAATTAAAATGTATCCAAGAATGGCCCCAACCTAATGGATTACGTGCGCTGCAGCGCTTCCTGGGGTTGCTAACTACTATCGTAGTTTTATTCTAAATTTCTCCAAGTTAGCGGCACCTCTCACGGCTCTTACTCGCAAAGGGGCTAATATTAGGGCTTGGCCTCCAGAAGAGGAAGAAGTGTTCCGGGCGCTTAAGAGCTCATTTCTCAAGAAGCCGTGCCTTCGGCATCCTGATCCCAGACGTCCGTTTGTAGTCGAGGTGAATGCATCCGCTGAAGGAGTGGGGGCTGTCCTAAGTCAGAATGACACCACTGGAACTTCTCATCCTTGTTCATATTACTCTAGGAAATTTTCGTCAGCTGAATGGAATTACTCCATCGGCGACAAAGAACTCCTTGCCATCAAATTGGCATTTGAAGAGTGGCGACAGTGGCAGGAGGGAGCCCAGCACCATATCACAGTTTACACAGATCATAAAAACTTGGTTTACCTCCAACAGGCCCAACGTCTGAACCCATGCCAAACTCGATGGGCACTGTTCTTTACACGCTTTAATTTCGAATTATGTTACTGACCTGCTAACAAGAATATTAAGGCAGATGCCCTGTCTTGATCCTTCTCTGCGGAGGATATCGAAGAGCCTATCCAACACATTATAGACCCCGCCTGCATCAACTTGGCTGCAACCTTCACGGTTCCACCTGGTAAAACGGTGGTACCCAAGAGACTTCGTAATAAAGTGTTGGCCTGGGGACATGACTCTCAGCTAGCAGGGCACCCTGGACGAGCCCAGTCTCAGACTCTTCTTCAGCAGTACTATTGGTGGCCGGGAATGTGCAAGGACATAAAAGCTTATGTGGCTTCCTGTTAAACTTGTGCTCAACATAAAATTCCCCCAGGGAAAACACAGGGATTGTTTCAACCATTACCAGTGCCTTTGAAACCATGGACACACATCTCCACAGATTTCATTGTGGACCTTCTGCCCTCGGAGGGCAACACCGTTATATGGGAAGTAGTGGATCGGTTTTCCAAAATGGCCCACTTTATCCCACTACCCTCCTCCCGTCTGCTCCTGGTTTGGCTCAACTGTATATGCGCCATATCTTCCGATTTCACGGCCTACCGCTACACATTGTTTCTGACATGGGGTCCTCAGTTACAGCTCGTTACTGGTGCAATCTCTGTAAAAAATTTCACATTGCTTTGGATTTTACCACTGCCTTTCACCCAAAAGCGAATGGACAGGCTGAACGTACGAATCGGGGACTAAAACAATTTTTACGTTTATACGTCAATTCTCGTCAAGATGACTTTGCACCTCTTCTGTCTTGGGCTGAATTTTCACACAATTCTCATGCCTGTGTTTCTACGGGGGCTTCCCCCTTTCAGATCATCTTTGGACGACAGCCTAGACCTCCCTTGCCTTTACCGTTACCAGTTCCATCCCCGGCAGCCCAGCTCACTGCTACACAATTAAAACGGCTATGGGTCCACACTCAACAGATGCTTCGGAAAGCGGCCCTCTCTGCAAAGACCTTTGCCGATAAGCAGCGTCAACCAGGGCCCCAATTCCGTCCGGGAGATAAAGTTTGGCACCCGGCACATCCGCTTGCGAGTTCCCTCCATGCGATTGGCTCCCTGTTATATTGGGCCCTTCCCGGTGCTTCGACAACTAGGGCCCGTGATTTTTTTTTTTTATTATTTATTTGATTTTATATACCGGCAACCGTTTGCACATCGTGCCGGTTTACAAGTAACTTATAAACAAAGAATATATAGGCAAGGCCTTTACAAAGAACAGTATGTAACACAGTAACAAAGCAGATAACTAAATAACTTGGGGAGGGAGGGATAGGGGGGATAGAGACAAAGGGGGGGTGGGGAGGGTGAGAACAGATACATAAGGATAAGATATGTACATGGATTTGAGGAGCAGATGGTATGTACACTGGTTATATATGTTGATCTATCAACTTCGCCTGCCTGCAACGTTGCAAATCCACAATTCCTTCCATGTGTCGCTTTTGAAGCACTTGGTCCTCACCTGGCCTTCCCGGAAACCTCCTGAAGTATCACTGCATAGTGCGGTGGATGAGACTATATAACAGGTCCACGAGGTCCTGGACATTCGGAAACGAGGGAAGCGCTGGGAATACCTTCTAGCATGGGAAGGATTCGGACCTGAAGAGAATTTGTGGGAGCCTGCTAAGAATATTTTGGATAAGTCTCTCCTTGAGCAATTTCACGCTACACACCCGGGGAAACCCAAACCTTCTAGGGGGAGGCCTAAAGGAGGGGGTACTGTTATGAGCGCCGGTCGTGGCGCCCCGTGGCCGGGTGTCATGGCCGCCGGCCGCGGCGGGCCGCGACCAAGGCCGGGTCAGCGGCCACAACATTGTTGCTCACCCTGAGCTTGGAGGCTCCAGTGGCTAGGAATCCCCGGTTCCGGCGTCTTTGCGGCCACTGTTGCTGCCTCTCTCAGCCGCATGGTCCCGGTGGTCTGGCTTCTCCCCTTCAGCCTCCTGGGAGCCGTGCGCGCGACTGCTGCAGATATTTAAAGGAGCCATGACCGGATATGGTCATGGCTTCCCCCTGGAACTCCTCCTCCTGAATCCGGTATTTAAGGCAAGGTCTGACACCCAGTCCTTGCCTTGGTATTGAGGCTCACTTCCTGGTTTCCTGTTTGGTGTTCCGGATCCACTTCTCGTCCCGCTTCTGCTCTTCTACCCGTTGGACTGATTCTTTGGCTCCTGACCTTTGGACTGGTGGTGGTGAATTTTCTGGCTTCGATGTGGACTGGCTCTGGACCCTTCTCCCTCTTGTTCCTGGATTGGCTTCAGACCATTCTCCCATCTGCTCCTGGACCGGCTCTCGACCTCTCTCTGGACTTCGACCCTTGGACTGGACTGGGACTATTCTTCAAACATACTCAGGGGGAGGATCACGTGATGCACCAGCTGAGCAGACGTGCTTCGGCTCAGCTCCGGGCCCGTCTCAGCGATAACGCGACCCCAAACTAAAGAACTAAAACAAAGCTTAAGAAAGAAAGAAGCGACTTGGCGTAAAACCCCCTGTGACATCACCATTTCCTCATACAAATCCACACTATATCAGTACAAAGCCCTCACATCAAAAGCAAAAAAAGATTATTTTGCATCTAAGATCCACAACCTGGTCTTTGATGCTAAAGCTCTTTTCGCTTATGTCTCCAGCCTCACTCAAACCATACCGCGAGAAATCCCCGGCGACATGGCACAGTCTAAAGCGGATGAACTCGCTCAGTTTTTCCAAAATAAAATCAACAATCTTTTAACTCAACTGCCTTCCAATACCGCTGACACCCTTCCATCATATCAACACCTGACCTTCAAAAACTCCAGCCTAAACACTTTTGAGCCCGTCTCTTCCACGGAGATACAAGCCATCTTGAGAAGAATGAAACCCTCGTCTCATCCTGCAGACCACATCCCCACCAAACTACTTCTATCTATTCCAGACACAATAGCCACATCATTGACAAACATCATCAACTGCTCTCTAGCCCAAGGATCCTTCCCAGATGATCTCAAAATGGCCTCTATCTCACCACTCCTAAAGAAACCCAACCTTGACCCGAAGGACCCTAACAACTTCCGCCCCATAGCTAACCTTCCATTCATCGCCAAGATCATGGAAAAACTAGTCAACTCTCAACTCTCAAACTACATCGAAGACAACAATCTTCTCTTCGCCCCACAACACGGATTCCGAAAAAACCGAGGCACAGAATCCCTCCTTATCTCATTGACAGACCATATCCTACTGGGCCTTGACAAAGGAAATTCATACCTTTTGATCTTGCTAGACCTTTCCGCAGCGTTCGACACGGTCAACCACGCCATCCTCCTAAACCAGTTGTTATCCATAGGAATCAGCGGCACCGTCCTTTCCTGGTTTAAAACCTTTCTCAACAATAGAGGTTACAAAGTTAAACTCCAAAACAAGGAATCTTCAAGATTTAACTCTGCCATAGGAGTCCCACAAGGTTCGTCTTTATCTCCGACTCTATTCAATATTTACCTTCTTCCTCTCTGCCAACTTCTCACCGACCTCAATCTAAAGTTTTTCCTATACGCAGATGATATTCAAATCATCATCCCTATCAAAGACACATACTCTAATACTCTTGATTACTGGGAATCATGTCACAAAAAAATCAAACAACTATTAAACAGCCTACACCTCATCTTAAATTCCTCTAAAACTGAAATCCTACTCATCTCTCCTGAGAACAACACTTCCAACAGTTCTCTTCCTACCAATCTGCCTATCATACAAGCTAGAGACCTAGGAGTAATAATAGACAACCGGCTAAACTTCAAGGCACACATCAACAAAACAACCAAAGACTGCTTCTATAAACTCCAGGTCCTGAAAAGGATAAAACCTCTTTTCCACGCTCAAGACTTCAGAACGATCATCCAAGCAGTCATTTTTTCGAAACTAGACTATTGCAATTCCCTATTGCTAGGTCTACCTTCATCATACTCCAAACCCCTACAGATGGTTCAAAATTCAGCAGCCCGAATCTTGACAGGCGCAAGGAAAAGAGACCACATATCCCCCGTCTTGAAAGAGCTTCACTGGTTACCCGTCTACTTCCGCATCATGTATAAAGCCATAACCATCACCTACAAAACTATACATCAACTCACCACTCTCGATCTTCAATTCCCTCTCCAGACACATAATTCTACCAGACCCACTAGAGATGCTTACAGAGGCTCCCTCCAAGTTCCCCCAGCAAAAACGACCAGACACATTACCATAAGAGATCGCGCCACCTCCACAGCTGGCCCTCTTCTGTGGAATTCCATACCTACAAACCTCAGACAAGAGCCCTGCCTCCTAACTTTCAGGAAAAAACTTAAGACTTGGTTATTCAAGCAAGCTTTTCCGGACACAACCCAATGACACATTCCAATGACTCCTAAAAACACCATTCCTCTTGTTTATAACATTTATTTGTATACTATATTTAAATTATATATTGTTTAACCTCTTCTCTTCTATCCTCTCTTCTTCCTTCTCCAAGTTCGGCTACCCTTGTTAAATGTAACTGTACCTTAGGTCACCTCAGTTCTAGTTTTTTGTATATAATGCACTCCTGTTCGATGTAAACCAGCAAGATATGTTTTCATGATTGCTGGTATATAAAAACTCTAAATAAATAAATAAAATAAAATAAACCACGTGAACACCACCAAATCGGACAGCTGAGGAGTCAGGGAAAGGGGCTCGATCCAGCAATTCGCTTTTTGCAAAAATCGTGGGTGGAATGGCATCGTTGAAGGCAAAAAAAGAGAAAGAAAAGGCCAGGGTGGCTGAGGAGAAAATGGCTGCCGCATCGACGGGTGAGTCTCCCTCCCCCGCTACCTCTTACCATAGAGGACATAAAGCTAGCGATTCGGGAGGCCTTGGACGAGCGTTGGGCTGGACTGACCGATCAGTTGGGGGAGGTGAGGGACACCCTGGCAGCTCTGCCGCCGCGGCTGGAAGCAGCTGAGACTCGTATCTCAGCTCTGGAAGAGGCAGGCACTGACCGCAGGGCCAAGATGGCGGAGCAGCGTCCACACTTCAGGCCTTGGCAGAGAAGGTGGAGGATCTGGAAAACAGAGCGCGCAGGGATGATCTGCGCTTCCTGGGATTCCCCGAGAGCCTGGAGGAGGGCTCCCTGCCCACTGTGCTGGAGACCCGGCTCCCAGAGGCGCTGGCCCTGCCTCACCTTAAGGGGAAGCTGGTGCTGGAGCGAGCTCACCGGCCGGGAACAAAGCAGCAGAATCTGGAGAGGCCAAGACTGCTGATTGCAAACATTTTACCTTCAGCGCCTAAGGCGGAGCTGCGGAGAGCATCGCGGCAGGAAGCAGACGTGAGATATCAGGCTCACACTATCCGGGTGTTGCAGGATTCCTGGGCAGCAGCGTCAGCGAGCAGGCGGAGCTGTGGAGAGCATCGCGGCAGGAAGCAGACGTGAGATATCAGGCTCACACTATCCGGGTGTTGCAGGATTCCTGGGCAGCAGCGTCAGCGAGCAGGCGGAGCTGTGGAGAGCATCGCGGCAGGAAGCAGACGTGAGATATCAGGCTCACACTATCCGGGTGTTGCAGGATTCCTGGGCAGCAGTGTCAGCGAGCAGGCGGAGCTGTGGAGAGCATCGCGGCAGGAAGCAGACGTGAGATATCAGGCTCACACTATCCGGGTGTTGCAGGATTCCTGGGCAGCAGCGTCAGCGAGCAGGCGGAGCTGTGGAGAGCATCGCGGCAGGAAGCAGACGTGAAATATCAGGCTCACACTATCCGGGTGTTGCAGGATTCCTGGGCAGCAGCGTCAGCGAGCAGGCGGAGCTGCGGAGAGCATCGCGGCAGGAAGCAGACGTGAAATATCAGGCTCACACTATCCGGGTGTTGCAGGATTTCTGGGCAGCAGCGTCAGCGAGCAGGCGGAGCTGCGGAGAGCATCGCGGCAGGAAGCAGACGTGAAATATCAGGCTCACACTATCCGGGTGTTGCAGGATTCCTGGGCAGCAGCGTCAGCGAGCAGGCGGAGCTGTGGAGAGCATCGCGGCAGGAAGCAGACGTGAAATATCAGGCTCACACTATCCGGGTGTTGCAGGATTCCTGGGCAGCAGCGTCAGCGAGCAGGCGGAGCTGTGGAGAGCATCGCGGCAGGAAGCAGACGTGAAATATCAGGCTCACACTATCCGGGTGTTGCAGGATTCCTGGGCAGCAGCGTCAGCGAGCAGGCGGAGCTGCGGAGAGCATCGCGGCAGGAAGCAGACGTGAAATATCAGGCTCACACTATCCGGGTGTTGCAGGATTCCTGGGCAGCAGCGTCAGCGAGCAGGCGGAGCTGTGGAGAGCATCGCGGCAGGAAGCAGACGTGAAATATCAGGCTCACACTATCCGGGTGTTGCAGGATTCCTGGGCAGCAGCGTCAGCGAGCAGGCGGAGCTGTGGAGAGCATCGCGGCAGGAAGCAGACGTGAAATATCAGGCTCACACTATCCGGGTGTTGCAGGATTCCTGGGCAGCAGCGTCAGCGAGCAGGCGGAGCTGTGGAGAGCATCGCGGCAGGAAGCAGACGTGAGATATCAGGCTCACACTATCCGGGTGTTGCAGGATTTCTGGGCAGCAGCGTCAGCGAGCAGGCGGAGCTGCGGAGAGCATCGCGGCAGGAAGCAGACGTGAAATATCAGGCTCACACTATCCGGGTGTTGCAGGATTCCTGGGCAGCAGCGTCAGCGAGCAGGCGGAGCTGCGGAGAGCATCGCGGCAGGAAGCAGACGTGAGATATCAGGCTCACACTATCCGGGTGTTGCAGGATTCCTGGGCAGCAGCGTCAGCGAGCAGGCGGAGCTGCGGAGAGCATCGCGGCAGGAAGCAGACGTGAGATATCAGGCTCACACTATCCGGGTGTTGCAGGATTCCTGGGCAGCAGCGTCAGCGAGCAGGCGGAGCTGTGGAGAGCATCGCGGCAGGAAGCAGACGTGAGATATCAGGCTCACACTATCCGGGTGTTGCAGGATTCCTGGGCAGCAGCGTCAGCGAGCAGGCGGAGCTGTGGAGAGCATCGCGGCAGGAAGCAGACGTGAAATATCAGGCTCACACTATCCGGGTGTTGCAGGATTCCTGGGCAGCAGCGTCAGCGAGCAGGCGGAGCTGTGGAGAGCATCGCGGCAGGAAGCAGACGTGAAATATCAGGCTCACACTATCCGGGTGTTGCAGGATTCCTGGGCAGCAGCGTCAGCGAGCAGGCGGAGCTGCGGAGAGCATCGCGGCAGGAAGCAGACGTGAAATATCAGGCTCACACTATCCGGGTGTTGCAGGATTCTGGGCAGCAGCGTCAGCGAGCAGGCGGAGCTGCGGAGAGCATCGCGGCAGGAAGCAGACGTGAAATATCAGGCTCATACTATCCGGGTGTTGCAGGATTTCCTGGGCAGCACTGTCAGCGAGCAGGCGGAGCTGTGGAGAGCATCGCGGCAGGAAGCAGACGTGAAATATCAGGCTCACACTATCCGGGTGTTGCAGGATTCCTGGGCAGCAGTGTCAGCGAGCAGGCGGAGCTGTGGAGAGCATCGCGGCAGGAAGCAGACGTGAAATATCAGGCTCACACTATCCGGGTGTTGCAGGATTTCTGGGCAGCAGCGTCAGCGAGCAGGCGGAGCTGTGGAGAGCATCGCGGCAGGAAGCAGACGTGAAATATCAGGCTCACACTATCCGGGTGTTGCAGGATTTCTGGGCAGCAGCGTCAGCGAGCAGGCGGAGCTGCGGAGAGCATCGCGGCAGGAAGCAGACGTGAAATATCAGGCTCACACTATCCGGGTGTTGCAGGATTCCTGGGCAGCAGCGTCAGCGAGCAGGCGGAGCTGTGGAGAGCATCGCGGCAGGAAGCAGACGTGAGATATCAGGCTCACACTATCCGGGTGTTGCAGGATTCCTGGGCAGCAGCGTCAGCGAGCAGGCGGAGCTGTGGAGAGCATCGCGGCAGGAAGCAGACGTGAAATATCAGGCTCACACTATCCGGGTGTTGCAGGATTCCTGGGCAGCAGCGTCAGCGAGCAGGCGGAGCTGTGGAGAGCATCGCGGCAGGAAGCAGACGTGAAATATCAGGCTCACACTATCCGGGTGTTGCAGGATTTCTGGGCAGCAGCGTCAGCGAGCAGGCGGAGCTGCTGGAGAGCATCGCGGCAGGAAGCAGACGTGAAATATCAGGCTCACACTATCCGGGTGTTGCAGGATTCCTGGGCAGCAGGGTCAGCGAGCAGGCGGAGCTGCTGGAGAGCATCGCGGCAGGAAGCAGACTGTGAGATATCAGGCTCACACTATCCGGGTGTTGCAGGATTCCTGGGCAGCAGCGTCAGCGAGCAGGCGGAGCTGCGGAGAGCATCGCGGCAGGAAGCAGACGTGAGATATCAGGCTCAC